>NW_006408536.1:1325340-1346652 GCF_000296735.1 Chrysochloris asiatica
CTTTTCTCCCTCCAGGATGGGACTCACCAGGATCTTTGCAATTGCTCAGAGCATCTTTCCTTGCCAAATCCCAGGTTCCCTAGGAGGTCAGGCTCAAATGCTACCTGATTTACACGATTGGATATGATTGCCTCATTTTACAAAACAGACTCTCTTATATGATATACTGATTCTGTACTCTATTTGTGCTTTATTGGGGTGAGGTTAAGGAGTTCTGGTAGTGCTGTGGGTCAGGCTTTGGGTTGCTAACAGCAAGGTCAGCAGTTCAAACCCACCAGATACTCTGTGGGAGAAAGATGTGACTGTCTGCTTTGGCCAAGATTTACAGTCACAGAAACCCTAATAGGGTCTCTACGAGTTGGATAGGAGGACTGGTAGTGTAGTGAGTTAAGAACTGGGCTGCTAATTGTAAGGGCAGAAGTTCAAATCCATGAGCAGCTGTGCAGGAGAAAGATGTGGCTCTCTGCTCCTGTAAAAATGTCCGGTCTGAAAACTCCTAAAGAGCAGTTAGATCTACTCTGTCCTATAGCGTCACTGTGATTCGTAATCGTCTCGATGGCATTCAGTTTGGGGTTTAGTATGAGTCAAAACCTCATTAGGAGGTTTTGGTGGTGGAGTTCTTTGAACCTGGCTGTAAGTAGGTTGCTTCCTTCATTTCTGTTTTCTTGCTCTTGAGGAACTCAATAAGTACTTGCTAAATTGAAAGGTGGTGGGGGGGGGTGGGCTGGGGGCGCTGTCACCTCTTAAAAATTAAAGTTAATAAGCATTAAGCGGAAACAGATAACATTATTCATCTGTTCAAATAAGTCACTATAAAAGATAGTTTCTATAAAGCATGGTTTGTGAGTTAAAGGTGCGGCCTAAATCTCTTTACTAGTTTGCCTCCTAAGTCCATAGGAGACTAAATGTCATTAATGTAAGATAAACTCTGACCTAACTCTTTGGAACAATGTTAGGGCATTGTTTTCCCAAGACAAAAGATGGTGGTTTAAATGAGGAAGAGGCAAATGTCATTTGAAGGGCAAGAACTGCCTGAGGGTGACATCATTCCAGTGCTGGCTGCCAGACTTTCAGACTGCAGGATCCCCAGACTAGAGGGGGCAGGGGCAAATGGTCTGGGCTGTGTGAATTTCAGGGAATGTCCCTTACCATTCCTTTCTCTTCTCCCTAATTCCCTGAACCAAGAATCCTTCTGATGTGCAATTTAGCCTCTTCAATGGACTTATTCATTAAGAGGGAGTGCTCTGTTCAAATGATTAATGCTGGTTATCTTACCAGATTCATCTCCCATTTCATTTAATGAATCAACATTCTGATTTATAAATCAGTTTCTGGCAAGCTGACTTCGCATTCATCACTTCTCCACAGCTCGGCTGTCCCTAAGTGAACAGATTCATTTGCGTTTTCATTGCGGTAATCCTGAGGAGTCATCCCTGGGTTTGTGGGAAAACTGCCAAAGAGCAGCTCATGCTAAAACATGTTAAGAGTTGTATTGTTTAAGGACTTGGTTGACTATAACATGTTATTCTGGTTATTGCAGTAGGCAGTCTGATTATGTATTTTCCCTGGTTTTGTGGGAAAGTTGTATTGTTTAAGGACTTGGTTGACTATAACATGTTATTCTGGTTATTGCAGTAGGCAGTCTGATTATGTATTTGCTGAATTCAATGGAGTGTTTTACTAGCATTAAGTCACAGCGTGCAAAGGTTTTATCATTTGTATTATTTTTACCAGAATGATGGGTGTGGGTGGTGGTGGGAAGGGATGGGAGATAAAGTCTACAAGGAAAGCAATCAGAGCAGAAAAGGCTGTTTAAGCCCACCCATTGGAGCCACGGAACAAAAGCCTGGCGATATGTTCCTATAAGGTTTATGGTGAAGGAAACCCTATGAGGCTCACCTCTGTTATACCTGGGGTCACCGTGAGTTGGAATTGACTCAAAGACAACATGTTTGGCTCTTGACTATATAATCATGTGTTATGCGGAGCTACTTGTTCAGGATTGTGTACCAAAGATACCCAGCTACAACTTGGCTAAAAAGCTAAACTCATTGTGTATATTCATCATGACTGACTTAACTCAGAGGGTACAATAAAGACAGGAGTCTTGATAATTTTGAGAATACAATCAGATAATTACAAAAATATGGGTGGAGATGATTTGAAGTTAGAGATACTCAGACATGCCTATAGAGTCTATAGGATTTTTCTGTAGGCAACTTTCCCACAAGACAGTAACAAAAATGCAGTTTCAATAATGCAGTTTCTCATCGATTTTGAGCAACTGAGCATGGCCATTTGGACGTGGTGTGGCACTGTGGGATAAGCACTGGTCTGCTAACCAAAAGGTCAGCGGTTCAAACCTATATAGAGTCACTGTGTGTCAGAACCGACTTGATGGCATTTAAAAATAGCAACAATAGGGACAAATATTGGGAGTCAGAGAACAAACTCCGAGTCTCATCTCAGAAAGAGGGAAAAGAAGAGGAAAGAAGTCTCTGGTGTATATGTAAAGCCTTAGAAGGACTATCATGGAGGGCTATCCAGGATGGCCCAGACACCAAGTTTGAAAGGTCAGAAATTCCAGATTGTTACAGTGGGAGCAACTAATAGTCCAGGATTATTGAACAATCTTAGGAATAGTTGAATGAGAAGATACAGTACACCCTATGTTCTGGGTCCTAGAACAGATGTCTCAATTTTGAAATACACAGCTAAGCCTCACATGGAAACATCCAGATGCCTTTAAGGAAGGGGGCCCCACGGGTGTGCACAGTGCTTCTGGATGAATAAATCAAAACTGTGCCCTTTGGCAGAGGTAGATAGATGATGTGTAGAATGAAAGACTTTCATTTGCCAGAATCTATACATAGATGGTTTCACAGAGAATGTGATGAAGGTCCCCACTAAAGAAGGAGGAGTAGAAAAGTGAAACTTTATGCCTGAGGCACTATCCCAGCCTGGAGGTCAGCCCTGGAGCCACTACCCCTGAATGAGAAAGGGAAAGCTACCTAGCAATGTTGGAACCCTGGTGTGGCGTTGTGAGTTAATATGCTGGAATGCAAAGTCAGTTTGAACCACAAGGCCGGCGATTCAAGCTCATCTGCTGCTCCTCAGAAACCCTATACAGGCTTGCTATGGGTCAGAATTGATTCGACGGCACTTAACAACAACACCTAGGAATTTTGCTCTTCTTGGAGAGAGAGAAGGAGTCCTGGTGACACCGTAGGTTAAGTTTTGGGCCGCTAACAGAAAGATCTGTGGTTGGAGGCCACCAGCAGCTCTTCAGGAGAAAGATGAGACTGTGCTTCCATATCATTTACAGCCTCAGACAGCCTATGGCGTAGTTATACTGGGTCCTGTAGAGTTGCTATGAGTCCGTAGTCGTCTCTTCTGATCTGATGTCCTCCCCCTCTTTACTTCTGTCTAGGCCATTGACTCTCATGGTCCTCTATCTTGCTAAGCACCTTTAGGCCTCAGGAATCTACATAATTTGTTTCCTCACACCACTGTTATCTTAACACGCAGTATCAGCATATATGTCACCACCTCAGAGAGGCCATCTCTTACTAGTCTGTATGAAAGTCCCTCCCAACTCACCCTGTACTTTTTATTCAATTAGCCTGCTTTATGTTTCTTCATAAGGAACCCTGGTAGTTGGTGGTGTATGAGCTGGCTGCTAATCGCAAGGTCAGTAGTTCGACTTTACCAGTTGTTCTGTGGGAGAAACATGAGACTTTTTGCTTCCATAAATCCTCGGAAACTCTATACAGGGCCTCTATGAGTAGGGACCAACTCGGGAGCCTACATAGTACTTAACTACACCTGAGAAAATAGGATTTGCTTGTTTAATTACATAGGGCCTGTCCACTCCACAGATTAAAGTTTCCAAGGGAACTCATTTGTCTTGGTCACCAGGTATCCAGAACTCAGAAGAATTCCTACTTGGATCTACATCTCAAGTTTCTAGCACCACAGAAAAGACTCCAGGGAGATTAGCAAGATTCATTTACATTTTTAAAAGTTTAATATAAATCAAAACATAAGGGAGAATTTCATAACATAGCCCAAAGCAGAAAATTGCATTTCTTCTTAAATAGAAAGGATTTTCCAGGAACTTACTTCATTTTGTTTCTTGCAGCTATCCCCATGAGACTTATAACATGAGTTTTGCTGTTGTTAGTTTTCAGACACAGAGGCAAGAGTTACATGATAAATCAGTGGGAGAGTCCATATGAGAGCACAGTTCTCTTGGCATTAGTCCAATCTAAGTGCCATCGAACTTTCTATCACTGTTTATTGCATCCATTTGACAAAGGATGGCTGAAACATTGCAAACAAAATGCGGTTGTAGACATTACAGTTGAGATTCACGTGCATAAACCCCTTTTTTTTGCGGGGTTGTAGTAAGGAATGAGGGTTAGGGTTCAGATTATGACTAGGTCTAGGCTAGGCTTGTTCTTGTTAAGTGCCATCAAGTCATTTCTGATTCAAAGCAACCCAGTATAGGGTTTCCAAGAAGCAGCTGGTGAGTTTGAACCACCGACATTGCCATTAGCAGTTCAGTGCTTATCCTACAACACCACACTACACCTAGGGTAGGCCTAGGCCTTCATTTATTGTTAGGATTATGGAGAAGACTAGTATTAGTGTTAAGGGAAAAGGTTGGCCTAGGGCTAGGAGTAAAGTTTGGTCTAATTTTTAGGGTAACAGTTAGGTTTAGTTTCATTGATTTTCTTGAAATCTATTTGATTTTTTCTTCATTTGGAAGTTCTGTACCTATACTATTCCCTCTTTATACTTTATGTGCTGTTTTTTTTAATTGTTGCAAGTATATTTCTGGTGCTCTATTTTTAATCTGCTTTATTTTATATAATTCTACATCTGGGTTGAGTCTAGGTGATGTTGCCATAGCTCAGGTTGTCCGCTGTTGATTCTATGTCCAAAGAACTCCTTTAGTACTTTTTACAATGTTTGTCTGACTTTTACAAATGATTTTCATTTCTGTTTGCCTGAACATTACTTCATTTCACTGTCATATTTGATGGGTAGTTTTGTTGGATCTATGATTCTTGATTGGCAAATTTTTTTTTCTTCAGGGTTATATATATATATTATATATATATATATAATTCCATTATCTCCCTGCCTGCATAGTTTCTGCTGAGAAATCAGAGTATAGTCTTACAGTTTTCCTTTGCAGGTAAATTTTTGTTTTTCCTGTATTGCTCTTAGGATTCTTTCATTTTCTTTGGTTTTGAAAAGTTTGGTTGTCTTGGTATTTTTCTTTTGGGGTCTATCCTATTTGGCATCTACTCAACTTCTTGAATGGATATCTTCTCATCTTTCATGATGCTAGAGAAGTTTTCTTACAATAACCCTTGGACAATATTTTCTCTTACTTTGTGTTTGTTTTTGGTCTCTTCCTGATCTGGAATTCCAATCATATAAATTATTATTCTTTATGTTGTTGTTGTTTAGTGCCTTCAAGTTGGTTCAAACCAATAGTGACCCTGTATAGGGTTTCTATGTCCCAGGTCATGGTATTTTCAGTACCCTCATATGCATATAAAAGTTGGACAGTGAATCAAGAAGACAGTACAAGAATTGATGCATTTAAGTTATGGTGTTGGAGGAGAATATTGAAAGTACCATGGACTGTCAAAGAATGAATAGATCTGTTTTGGAAGTACAGCCAGAGTGCTTCTTGGAAGCCAGGATGGCCAGACTTCGTCTCTCATACTTCAGACATATTGTTAGGAGGGACCAGTCACTGGAGAAGGATATCATGTTTGGTAAAGTGGAGAGTTGGAGAAAAAGAGGAAGCCCTCCAGCGAGATGGAGTGGCACAATGGCAACAACAGTGGGCTTTAACACAGTAGTGATTGTGAGGTTGGCCCAGAACCAGGCTGTGTTTTGTTCTGTTGTGCATGGGGTCGCCATGAGTTGGTACCGACTTGATGGCTCCTAACAACAACAACATAGGGTTTCAGAGAAGCAGCTGGTAAGTTTGAACAGCTAACCTTGTGGTTAGCAGTCCAGTGCTTATCCTACAGTACCACACCAGGTGTCTTGCATAAATCTTATGCTTTCTTCAGATTTTTGTGTTCTTTTTTCTGACTGTTCCTCTAGCAGATGGATATTAGATTTTCCAGTTCAGTAATTCAGCTTTCCATTGATTCCATGCTATTTCCTTATCCTTTCAGTATATTATCTCTTTCTGAAGGCTTAATGTTAATCTTCTGGCTCTCTAATTGCTGTTTTTGTATGGTTCCCATATTTTCCATTATTTTATCAGTTTGTTTCCTGAATTTTTCCATAGTTTTATTTATGTTTTCCTTGATTTCATCTGTAATTTTCTCCATCTTTCTCACAACCCACTGAAGTTGCCTAATTATTATTCTTTAAAATTCCTTCTTAGGTAGTTCTAATACCAGTTCTGGTGTTATGTTTTCTGACTGTATTTTGGTCACTTGTTTGATGCACTCTGTCTTGCTCCTTTCTGCAAGATGAAATGGTCTGCTTTCTCCTAGACATCATAGTGCTGTATTTCTATTTAGTTGATGATTATTCATAGATTGGTGTAATTACAGGCACTAAGGATGTGATAGAGACAGGAAGTGTGAATGCAGTTAATTCTCAGTTCACTGCTTGTGTAGAATAGTTCAGGGCGGGTTCCAGAAGCAGGGGTGCCACTGGCCACTGGGTTGGCAAGGGTGGGGACTAGCCACACCCCTGTATACCAGGAGGGCCATGTAATAAGTGAGAAATGCCACCCCTGTGCCCACAGGCTGCTGTATCAACAGCCGCTTGCCAAAGCTCAAGATGGCTGTGCTGCTCCACACCAGTCCCCATTCAGCCCATTTGTCATCTCTCTCACTGCTCCCGTTCAGCTTTCTTTTTGTAGTTGGCACTCAATCCACCTCTCTGTCCTATCCTTTGATGGCCAGGGTTCCAGGATCACCATCTATCTGTTTCACTCGGTCTCCCATGTCTTTGTTGCAGAGGGTTGACTCAGTGTATCTGTTTACTCTGCCATCTTGCCCTAGACTACAAATCAAAAAAAAAATTTTTTTTTTTTTGGGCTGGATAGTGTACTTTATTCATGGTACATGACAAGACAGGGTTCTCTAAGCTCCGCCCTCCTTCTACAAGGGGTCTGGATGGAAGCTGAGGATGGGAGCTTCTCAGTATGTAGGGGGATTAGAGTTGGGGTGAGGACTCCCAGCAGCTGAAGTCCTCTCTCTTCCTCTAGTGCTGTTGCTGGGGCTGGTGGTCCAGAGGGCTCTTATTCTTTGGAGGCCATGTGGACCATAAGATCCACCACCCTGTTGCTATAGCTGAATTCATTGTCATACCAGGAAATGAGCTTGACAAAGTGGTCGTTGAGGGCAATGCCAGCCCCAGCATCAAAGGTGGAAGAGTGGGTGTCACTGTTAATGTCACAGGAGATGACCTGGTGTTCAGTGTAACCCAGGATGCCTTTTAGGGATCCATCTGATGCCTGCTTCACCACCTTCTTGATGTCATCATATTTGGCAGCTTTCTTCAGGCGGCAGGTCAGGTCCATAACAGACATGTTAGGAGTGAGGACATGGAAGGCCATGCCAGTGAGTTTCCCATTCAGTTCAGGGATGACCTTGCCCACAGTCTTGGCAGCACCGGTAGATGCAGGGATGATGTTCTGGGCAGCCCCACAGCCATCACGCCACAGTTTCCCAGGGGGGCATCCACAGTCTTCTGGGTGGCAGTGATGGCATGGACTGTGGTCATGAGTCCCTCCACGATGCCAGAATTGTCATGGATGACCTTGGCCAGGGGGGCCAAACAGTTGGTGGTGCAGGAGGCATTGCTGACAATGGAGTTGTCATACTTTTCATGGTTCACGCCCATCACAAACATGGGGGCATCAGCAGAAGGGGCAGAGATGATTACCCTTTTGGCACCATCCTTCAAGTGAGCCCCAGCCTTTTCCAAGGTTGTGAAGACACCGGTGGACTCTACAACATATTCAGCACCAGCATCACCCCACTTGATGTTGGCGGGATCTCACTCCTGGAAGATAGAGATGGGCTTCCCATTGATGATAAGTTTCCCGTTCTCAGCCTTGACAGTGCCATTGAACTTGCCATGGGTGGGATCATACTGAAACATGTATACCATGTAGTTGAGGTCAATGAAGGGTCATTGATGGCAACAACTTGTACTTTGCCAGAGATAACAGCAGCCCTGGTGACCAGGCACCCAATATGGCCAAATCCTTTGACTCCGACCTTCACCATCCTGTCTCAGGGATGCGGCTGGTACTGCAAGAGAAGCTGTGGCTGCCTGTCGAACGGGGAGGAGCAGAGAGCCTACAAGTCAATTTTTAATGAAACAGTGTCTGCTATGTCCTGGTGTGGCACTGTGGGTTAATGCGCCGGACTGCAAAGTCATTTGAACTGCAAGGTCTGCAGTTCAAGCTTACCAGCCACTCCTCGGAAACCCTATACAGGGTCGCTATGGGTCAGAACTGACTCGACAGCACTTAACAACAATAACAATTAAATTTTTATAAGAGAACTTCAGTTTTAGAGGTCCTGGCAAGGCACTGTTGGAGAAGCACCAGACTGCTAACTGCAAAGTTGGTGTTTTAAACCCACCAGGTGCTCATCAGAAACCCTATACTGGGTCGCTATGAGTCAGTATTGACTTTCGTGGCACTTAACCACAGCAACAGCCAAAGACAAAATTCCTAGGTGAAACAAATGGTTTGTGCTCAACTACAAACCTAAGAGTTGGCAGTTTGAACCCACACAGCATTACTGTAGAAGAAAAGCATGGTGATCGTATTTAAGAAATAGGACAGCAAAGAGAAGAAAAAGCAAAGCAAACCCAAAACCAACCCTACGGAGCAGTTGTTGTTGTTGTCAGGTGCCATCGAGTCGGAACCGACTCACAGTGACCCCATGCACAGCAGAACGAAACACTGTCCGATCCTGGGCCAACCTCACTACCGCTGCCACACTTGACGCCATCAATGATGTCACCTGGCTGATCCATCTCGTTGGGGGTCTTCCTCTTTTTCTCTGACCCTCCACCTTACTCAGCATGACATCCTTCTCCAGCGACTGGTCTCTGCGGACAATGTGTCCAAAGTAGGAGAGACGAAGCCTAGCCATCTTGGCCTCCAAGGAGCACTCTGGCTGCACTTCTTCCAAAACAGATCTACTGGTTCTTTTACGTAATACACAGGGTTGCTAGGATTTGAAATTGGCCTGAATGCAACAGGTTTAGTTTGGTTTGGAACCAAAGATAAAGCAAATTATGATAGAAAAAGTGATCATTTACAAGACTGATTTGTAGTTAACTTTTGCCAGTGGTGGAATTTACAACTATGGCTAATCCTTTCACATTCAAAATTTACAACACTCTGTAAGTAGTAAATGTGGCCTATTATAATATCGCTATAGATGAACGGACCTAAATCACCATATATAGCATTGATTGCATTGGGGAGGTCTACAATGAAAACTTCTACAACCTCAAATGATGACGTGCTTTCTCTTATTGTCCCCTTGCCCAGTTTATGCTGCTCTTGTGTGCCATCGAGTGGCTTCTGACTCACGACAACCTTATCTGACAAAGTAGAACTGCCCCCATTGGTTTTCCTAAGTTGAAATCTTGATGGGAACAGATTATCAGGTCTTTTCTCCTGTGGAGCTGGTGGGCTAGTTAGCAGCTGTGCTTTCAACCATTGTGTCACCAAGGCTTCTTAGTGGCCTGTTGGATAAGCACTGGACTGCTATCAGAACTGCTACTCAGAAACCCTATACAGGGCCTCTATGAGTCAGAACTGACTAAACAGCACTTAACAACTTAACGACCACAACAACATCCACTCTGGTGCTCTTGGTTACTGTATCACTGTGCAGAACTACGTCTTCTACTATAATTTATTGTCGTAGAGTTCAAACTTCATTTCAAGAGCATTTGAGCGTTTCTTTTCTCATATTTTTATTTCTGGATTATCCTTATCCACTTAAAATACAGTCACACATCCCTGAAAGTCAACAATAAACACACACACACACACTGCCATCCAGCTGATTCTGACTCCTAGTGATCTTCCTGTTGTGGCGCTGTAGGATAAGCACAATACCGCCAGGTCGGTTTGAACCACAAGGTTGGTGGTTCAAACTCACCAGTCACTCCACGGAAACAATATACTGGGTAGCTATGAGTCAGAACCGACTCAAAAACACTTTGCAACAACAAAAACAACACAGGGTTTCTGAGACTGCAAGTTTTTACAGTAGCAGACAGTCTTATCTTTCTCCCACAGAGCTTCTGGTGGTTTCGAACTACCCATCTTGTGGTTAGCAGCCCAGTTTTCTGTGAAATCGGATGTTATGTGATTTGGAAATTGTGCAAACACCACTTCTTAGTCTGGTGGTACTTTTTCTTTAAGCATCTCAAACCAGTTTCCTGCCTTAACTCGTTGTTATTGTTGTTGTGAGGTGCCAATGACTCAGTACTGACTCAGTAACCCTATGCACAACAGAATGAAACACTGTCAGGTCCTGGGCCAACTTTATAGTCATTGCTACGTTTGAGCCCACTGCTGCTGCCACTGTCCCAATCCATCTCTCTGGAGGTCTTTCTCTTTTTCTCCGGCCCTTCACCTTACCAAACATGATATCCTTTTCCAAAGACTGGTCCCTCCTGATAATATGTCTGAAGAATGAGAGACTAAGTCTGGCCATCCTGGCCTCCGAGCACTCTGGCTGCACTTCCTCCAACACAGATCTAGCAGTGGGTTAGAGGGATTCACTTTTGTGTTTGGTCCTCTATCCTCTTCATTAGCAATTTCTCCATATCTGATAGAGGTCCCTCCTGAATTTTCATTAGCCTTATACCTTTCAGTAGAGCTGATCTTTAAACACCTTGGGGGAGTTTTTCTTTGTTTTTGAGGATCATTATGATTGCTGAGTGTGACATGCCTAATCAAAAAACAATCGCATTCACTGATTTTCCACCTTTGTGTAGTTTAATAACCTTTTGCTTCACTTCCAGATCAATACTTCTCCTTTGGCTCTTGTTGCTATTACTAGCACTGACTTTTGTTACATTTGGGAGCCATGATGAACTTCACAGTAATATTTTTGAAAGAAAATTAAACAGAAGTAATATTACAACACTCTAGAGATGTGTGATACGTGAGATTCAATGCTGCTGCCTAAAGGTTAAGTGGTAAACTTTTTAGATAGGAAGTACCCTGCAGTACAAACAATTGTTAAGTGCAATCCAGTCAATTCTGACTCATAGCAACCCTATATATAGTTTCTAAGCAGTAGTTGGTGGGTTTCAATTGCCTATCTGTAAGGAATGTGGGGAAGCCTTTAGAAGCATCTCAGACCTCACAAGACACAGAAGAAGCCACAGTGGAAAGAAGTCCTATGAATGTAAGTGAAAGCCTTTAGAGTAACTTCATGCCTCATTGCACGTAGAGGAAGCCATACTGGTAAGAAGTCTTAAAAATATAAGCAGTGTGAGAAGTCCTTTAGTGAAGCCTCAAACCTCACAAGACATAGAAGAGCCCACAGTGGAGAGAAGCCATATGAATGTAAGAAATGTGGGAAAGCCTTTAGGGATTCCTCACACCTCATCACACATGTGTAAACTCACAGTTGAGACCTGCCTTATGATTGCATAGAGTGTGGAAAAGTCTGGAGCAGTAGAAGAACAGAAGATACTTCTTGAAAGAAAGACCAGCAGGAAAAATTAAAAACAATAACAGTAGTCCAACTGACTACTATGAGAACAAGCAAGTTGTTCCCCAGGGAGCCATCAAGGCAAATGGTCAGATCCCCTCAAGGCAAACCCCCTTCCAAGATTGAAACTCAAATGGAATACAATAGCAGGCATATGATCCTGCTGCTGACCATGTTGGTCACCCATAAGAGGAAGTGGGGGGAAAACATCAATGAAGTTGTGAACTAAGTCCAACCATATTTAATAGACCTGTATTGACGAGACCTGGGGACTCCTGGCCCCAGGGGCAGGGACATGGCCCCAGAGGACTAGAACGCAGTGTGAAGCATACAGCAGATATGAAAGTGCAAGAACACCCACACTTGCAGATAGTACCCATTTGACCTGGCATCAGTGGCACTAGAGTTAAAAAGAAGAGGGGAAAAAAAAAAAAAAAAGAGTAACCCACTACAAGCGAATGAACTTGACCTATGCTTGTGGATGCAGTATGACAAAGGAGCAGACAAATCTTTACAGTGAGGATCATTCCCACCCCCTTGGTACACAGGGTAGACAGGGAGGGGGAACTTAGACATTGGCTACACAAAATGGAGGAACTACAAAGGCAAGAAGTGACTGACTTACAAGCTTTCAATAAGAAACCTAGCTCCAGAAGATACAGGAAAAGGTAGAACCTCCATTGAATTGTTTCCAGCCTGTCTGGATGGGGCTGATAAAAGGTGAGGGGGAAAGGACTCCTGTGGTTCAATAGGGAATGATTGCTATCAGGGCTGACAGTGAATGTTGGAAAGGTAGATGTAAATGTTTGGTAACAAAAGGAGGGGAGTAGCTGATTTTGCAGTCCAGGAGTGGAGATCCCTGGGACCATCAAGGGAGAAGAGCGGAGTGGGGGACCCTACCTAGAGAAACAGTGATGCCAGAGATGAAGGCAGAGACGATGACGTGGAGAGATGGAGCGGCTGGGGACTATAGACCCAGAGAGGAAGAGGGGCTGTGGGCTGATGACCAGGGTGCAGGCTTACAGGGTATACCCTTTGGTTGGTTGATGATGCATGGAGGGGATTGTAACCATGGCAATGAAACGGTATACGATAGGATGAATATAAAGCTAATGTTCTCCCATGTAAACTATCACATAATTCACAATAAAACATAAAAAAAAAAGTAAAGACCAAAATAAATGTCAGAGGAGACTCTGAAACTTGTTTTTGAATGTAGAGAAGTTAAAACAAAAGGAAGAAATGATGACATAAAAGAGATAAACAGATTTCAAAGAACAGCTGGAAAAGGCTTGCAAAGACCTGGAGTTAGAAACCAAAAGAGAAGAACATGCTGTGTAATTCTGAAGGTGACGAATTTAAGAAAAATTCAAGTCATGTTGCAATATGAAAGGATTTTATGGACAAATGATGAGTGACACAGGAAGAATCAAAAGAAAATGGAAAGAAATCACAGAATCTCTGACCTAAAAGAATTGGTCAATGTTCAAACATTTAAAAAGGATGTGGCACTGTATAGGATGAACACTGGACTTTTAACCGCAAGTTCAGAGATTCAAACCCACCAACTGATCCTTGGAAACCCTTCACAGGATCACTATGAGTTTGAACTGACTACACAGCACTTAACAACTACATATGATCACAAACTGATAGTCTTGAAGAAGCCAAGCTTCACTGAAGGCATTGGTGAAAAACTAGGTCCAAGACATGACAGAATACCAATTAAAATGTTTCAACAAAGTGACACAGTGCTGGAAGCATTCAGTTGATGCCAAGAAATTTGGAAGACCAACTGACTGGAAGAGATCAGTACGTGTGTCCATTTCAAAGAAAAGTCAACCAGCAGAATGCGGAAATTATTGAACAATAGCATATGCAAGTAAAATTTTGCTGAAAATAATTTAAAAATGGCTGTTGCATCAGTACACTATCAGGAATTGACAAAAATTTAAGCTGGATTCAAAAGAAGACATGGGACTAGGGATGTAATTGCTGATGTCAGAAGATCTTGGCTGAAAGCTAAGAATACCAGAAAGATTTAGAGCTGCTTCAATGACTATGCAAAAGTATCTGACAATGTGGATCATGACAAACTGTGAATAAAGAACGCTGAGAAGAATGGGTATTCCAGAAATAATTGTGCTCATGTGGTGCCTGTATATAGACAGTCATTTAAAGAGAACAAAGAGATATTGTGTGGTTTAAATCAAGAAATTCTTTCATCATACTTATTTAATCTGTATGATGAGAAGATAATCTAAGAAACTGGACTATATGAAGAAAAATGCAGCATCCGGATTGAAGTAAGACTCATGAACAACTTGTGAAATGCAGATGATACAACCTTGCTTGTTGAAAGAGAAGAGGACATAAAGAACTTACGGATGAAGATCAAAAACTACAGTTTTTAATATGGATTACACCTCAACACAAAGAAGACATAATTACTCACAACTTGGCCAATAAATACTATCATGATAAATGGCGGAAAGATTGAAGTTATCAAGGGTTTCATTTTACTTGAACCCACAACATCCATGGAAACAGCAGTCAAGAAATCAAACAAATATTGCATTGGACAAATCTGTTGCAAAAGATCTCTTTACAATAACAAAAAATCAAAGAAGACACTTTGAAGATTGAGACAAGCCTGATCTAAACCGTGGTATTTTCCGTTGCCTTATATGCATTACAAAATCGGACAGTGAATAAGGAAGACCAAAGAAGAATTTATTCCTTTAAATTACTGTATTGGAAAAGAATATTAAGTATACCATGGATTGTAAGAAAGAGGAATAGATCCATTTTGGAAGAAGTACAACCAAAATTCTCCTTAGAGGCGATGATGGCGAGACTTCATCTCATGTACTTTGAACATGTCATTAAGAGGGACCGGTTCCTGGAGGACATCATATTTGGTAAAGGAGAGTCTCAACTGAAAAGGAAGACCTCAAGGAGATGGATTGACACGGTGACTGCAACAGTGAGCTCAAACGTAGGAATGATTGTGGGGATGGTGCAGGACTGGGCACATGTTTAGTTCTGCTGTGCACAGAGTCACTGTAGGTAGGAACTGACTGGACAGCACCTAACAACCACAACAATGCAATCTTAACTATTAGCACACAGACTGCAACTTGTAATATGCTATTAATTATTTTTGAGTCTGTTTTTTCTATACCCATTAGACAAACATTTTCTAGCGTTCTAAAATCAGAATTCACAGGGACCTGCAGGGGAGGTAAAACTTAAATTCATCCATTTTGCTACTAGCTAACACCTCTAGAGAATACATAAGGCTTTTCAATTTTGTATGGATTGTCATTATGCAATCCCTAGCCTCCCATATCACTGATGGTCAAGGTTATCCTGTGGGAGTTTCAGAGTACATCCGCGATACTACCAGCACACAGGACAGTGTTGCTTAAGGAGTTGAAAACGACCGTTCTATATTCACAGACACAAAAGAAAATAAGAAGTTATGTGGTTTAGGTGAAGAGAGAATATATCTTGTTAATTCAGGACAAGGCCAACATTGTTTTTTAAAATTTGATAGTTAAGTTGTTAGAATATACTAGAACCTATCAGAATGCAATCTTCATGTTTTATGATAACAGTTAGTTCTATCACGGTTACTTTCTTCCTGCAGCTAAAAACTGTCATGCAAAGAGCAAAGATAAAATATGTATTGTAAAAGTTTACATTTTAGTGGCACACTGCATAACGTGGGTGAACCTGGAGGACATTATGCTGAATGAAATAAGTCAATCACAAAAGGACAAATATGGTCCTGGAAAGGTTTACACATAGAAACCCCCCCCCCCCCCACACACACACATTCTTGGATGGTTACCAGGTGAGAAGGGAAGGGAAAATCACTGAGTATATATTGCTGTTGTTAAGTGCTGTTGAGTCACTTCCTGCTCATAGTGATTTAGTATAGGGTTTCTGAGGATCAACTGGTGAGTTTGAACCACTGACCTTGAGAATAGCAGCCCAGTGCTTATCCTACAGCACTACCCCAGGACTCCAGCTAGATAACAGGCGCATATTACTTTGGGTGAAGGGAAAACAATATACAATAAGGGGGTGATCTGCACAATATCACAATAGGTAATGAAGGCAAGGAGAGATGCAGAAGAGTTACAGACAACAAAGGCAAATACAATGAATACACAATCCTGTATTATCAGCAATCACAAATAATAATCTACAAGTAAGATAAGCAGACGTGCAAGTTAAACAAATATGAGTAAACATAAAGGAGTACCTCCATGACCACATAGGAGCTCTGGTAGCGTAGTGGTTACGAATCGGGCTGCGAACCTTAAGGTCAGCGGTTCGAAACTACCAGCCGTTCCGCGGGAGAAAGATGAGGCTTTCTACTCCCGTAAGGATTTACACCCTCGGAAACCCTGTACAGGGTCGCTATGGGTCAGAACCGACTCGACGGCACTTAACAACAACAACCATGACCACATAAAAGTTTGGCAGATAACATTTCTACATATGCATTTGTATGTGTTGTAAATGTTTATTGTAGAGCAAACAGGGGGCATAGTTATAAAAACCTTCTTAGCTATAACCCAACATCTAGAGGGAATGAATTCCTGGGCCTGGGGACTCAGGACCACAGTCACAGGGGACATTAGGTTCCATTGGCATAACATAGTGCACAGAGACAATATTCTACATCATACTTTTGTCACTAGCGACTGGGGTCTCAAAAGCTTTCGAGATGCCATCCAAGGGGCACCTCCTGGTCTCTCACTGTCTAAAGTGAAGAAGAGTGAAGAAAATCAAAGGCACATGGAGACAATCAGCCCAAAGGATGCAAACTTAGCCTCCAAGACTCTGAAAGCAGAAGAACTACATAGTGACCCCTGACCACTGCCGACGGCTCTGACAGGGCTCACAATAGAAAGTCCTAGGGAGAGTGAGAGAAAAATGTGGAACACAACTCAAAATCATAAAAAGGGATCAGGCTTACTGGTCTAATAGAACTAGTGGAACCAGAGACTGTGGGCCTCAGTTACTCTTCAAGCCTGGAACTGAGTTCACCCCAGTGGCTCAACTTTCAGCAAAACAAGAGACAGTATATGCACAAGAATACCCACACTTGCAGATAATACCCACTTGACCTAGCTTCAATGACTGGATGATCAGAGCTCAACCAGAAGAAGAAAGAAGAGGAAAAAAGGAGTAATCTGATACAATTTGATGAACTTGACCTACACCTATGGATGCAGTAGCTCAAAAGAGGGAGCAAGAATCATGCCCACCCCCTCCACACACAGAGTAGACAAGGATGGGCAACTTGGACATTGGCTACCCAAAATGGGGTGGGGGCTACAAAGGCAAGAAGTGACTGGCTTACAAGCTTTCAAGAGGGAACCTAGAGCCAGGGGGCAGAATTTCCAGTGAGTAGTATCCAATATGTCTGGGTGGAGCTCATGAAATGAAATGAAATGAAATGTCTAGGTGGAGCTGATGAAATGAAATGAAATGCAGATGGGTCTCTTGTGATACAATAGTGAATAATTGTTATCAAGACTGATTGTGAGGGTCGGAAATGTAAAGGTAGACGTTTTATAGCAAGGAAGGGAGTGATTAACTTTTCAGTCCTAGGAGCTGAGGTCCTTAGGACCATCAAGGGAGAAGAGCCGAGAGCGGGACCCTACCCAGAGAAGCAGTGATGCCTGAGATGGAGGCAGAGAAAATGACGTGGAGCGATGGAGCAGCTGGGAACTTTAGATCCAGAGAGGGAGAGCGACTGTGTGAAGACTGGGGGTGGGGGTGGGGTAGGGATAGTGTAGGGGGTAGGCTTGCAGGGTATACACTTTGGTTGGTTGATGATTCATGGAGGGGATTGTAACCATGGCAATGATAAAATGAATGTAAAACTAATGTTCTCCCATGTAAACTATAATTCACAATAAAACATTAAAAAAAAAGAGAGAGAGAGAAACAAGAGACAGGCCTATAAGCACTGGACTGCTAACCGCAAGGTTGGTGATTCACACCAGCTGCTCCTTGGTTTGCAATGAGTCAGAACTGACTCAATGGCACTTAACAACAACAACCTAAGGAGAACTATTACACCGGGGAGGTAAGCACTCTTTAGAACAATCAACCATAGGCGATGAAAACAGGCAGCATTCACACAGGGAGAGAGTTTGTAAGGCAGGAAGGCCTAGAAAAAAAGGA
Source organism: Chrysochloris asiatica (assembly GCF_000296735.1). Classification (NCBI taxonomy): domain Eukaryota; kingdom Metazoa; phylum Chordata; class Mammalia; order Afrosoricida; family Chrysochloridae; genus Chrysochloris; species Chrysochloris asiatica. The sequence continues at coordinate 1,343,304 of NW_006408536.1, forward strand.
TACATTAAAACAGGAAATACAAGCTAGAAGAACGAAAAGCTCTGTTATACTGTGGGGATTAAAATCAATGCCAAGACACAAAATATGTATAAATTGAGGAATGGAAAACCACAGCCTGAAGTTTTCTAAAATGCAAAATAATAATAATAATAATAATAATTCCACATTTGAATACAATCATATTCGCATAATAGACAGAATAGGTCCTTGTTGGCATACATGGCTAAACAATCCAGTACTAGTCAAAAGACTCAGGGTTCAAATCCACCCAGAAGCACCTCGAGAAACAAGTCTGGAGAGCTGCTTGAGAAAGGTCACAGCCTTGAAAACCCTATGGAGCAGTTCTTTACTCTGTACATACTAGGTCACCATGAGTTTGAATTAACTCAATAGAAACTAACAACAACACAGACAGAAGAAAATCTAAAATACTTACCATGTCCTGCAAGGTCCTCCTTACAAGATTTGTTGAGGTTGTTAAGTGCCACTGAGACAGTTCTGTCTCACAGCAACACTATATAGTGTTTCTGAGGCTATAAATCTTTACGGAAGCAGAAAGTCTCATCTTTCTCCCCAGTCAAGATCTGATCCCTGGTTTGTTTCTGAAATCGTCTTCACACACTTTCCTTCTTGCTTAATGTGTTGTACTCATACTGCCCGCCCCGCCTCTCCCTCGCTGTTATTTGAATACCACAAAGAGTCCCTCACTGAGCCCTATTTGGCTATTCTTTCAAAGATCTCCATGGTTTTTAAAGTTTTTCTTTTGTTTTGTTTTTCCCCATTTAAATAGGTCTCTGCTCAAACATTGTATATATTCATTGCTAGGGCTGCGTAGTAACAAATTATCGCAAACCGAGTGAGCTCAAATCAGCAGACATTTATTCTCTCAAAATGCTGGAAGCCGGAAGTCTGAAAGCAAGGTATTGCTAGAGTTGGTTCCACTGGAGGCTCTGAGGGAACACCCGTTGCATGCCTGGCTTACAGTGGCTGCCAGCAATCCTTGGTGTACCCATGCTTGTAGACACACAACTTGAATCTCTGCTCGGTGTTCACATTATTTTCTTCTCTGTGTGTCTTGGTGTGTGCTCCTTCTTTGTCATTTGTAGGAAATGCCACTGGAATTAAGAGTTCTGGTGTGGTGCTGCAGGATAATGCACTGGACCACAAGTTCAGTTTGAACTTTAAGGTCAGTGGTTCAAATCCACCAACCACTTTTTGGAAACACTATACAGGGTCACTAAGAGTCAGAACTGACTTGATAGCACTTAACAACAACTAATCTCATTCACCTAATTTCAGGGTGATCTTAATCTGAGATCCTTAATTTAATTACATCAGCAAAGAACCTATTTCAAATTAAGGTCATAATCACGGATGGGAGACGGAGTAGGATTTGAACATATCTTTTTTGGGCCTAGTATTCAATCCACTAGGAGTCCTCGTGGTGGAGTAGGTTAAGTATTGAGCTGCTCACTCAAAGACTGATGGCTCAAACCCACTAACCACTCCTTGGAAGAAAGATGAGGCTATCTGCTACCATGGGAGTGTGCAGTGGCTCTGTAAGATAAGCACCGTACGTTGAACTACAAGGTTGCGGTTCAAGCCCACCATCCATTTAGTGGGAGAAGGGTGAGGCTTTGTTGAAGATTTGTTGTTGTTGTTGTCAGGTGCCATCGAATCGGAACCGACTCATAGCGACCCCATGCACAGCAGAACGAAACAATGTCCGATCCTGGGCCAACCTCACTACCGCCGCCACACTTGATGCCATCAATGAAGATTTACAGTCTTGGAAATCCAATACAGGGTCACTAAGAGTTGGGACTGACTTGACGGCACTTAACAACAACAACATCTATTACCAAAAATATTTCATCTCAGAAACCCCAAGGAGTTTTACTTTGTCCTATAGCGTCACTATGAGTCGGCATCCACTTGCCAGCAGTGGGTTTCCTTTGGGGGACTTATTCAATCCACTATATTGCTTCTTCAGAGAGACCATCACTAAACAAACCCAGTGAGGAAACAGCATTCCTCACAGTATAAATATGATCACTTTCTACCATCTAATCCTCTATTCTTTTTCTTCTTTGCAAGAAATCCTCAGAATATATCAAATATTAATGTATTGACACCGCCCCTCCCCCCATTCTAGACTGCAAACTCCATGAGAGCAAAGACTTCCTCTGGGTTTAAAGTGCTCTTCAACACTTTGAGCATGACCTGCCATATCCTAAAAGCTCAATGGGTATTTGGTTTTCTGACCTCCAGAAGGACAAGATAATACATCTGTGTTGTTTTAAGCCACTAACTTGGCATTAATTTGTTATAGGTGTCACAAGAAAATAATGCAGGGATAAATATTTTTTCAGAGTCTTAATTTATCTTTCACAAAGTAGATAATCAGCAAAAGATAAACATCCTTCCTCTATTTTTATACTAAATTTTTAGTTTGAAAATATTTTAAGAGTTCTAACAAAATAGAGGAGTCCTGGTGTGACGCTGTGGGCTAATGCACCAGACTGCAAAGCCGTTAGAATGGCAAGGTCGGTGGTTCAAGCTCACCAGCTGCTCCTTGGAAACCCTATACAGGGTCGCTGTGGGTCAGAACGGACTCGACGGCACTTAACAACAACAGCAACAACAACAAAATAGAAGATGAGCTAAACATACACTCTAAGGGGTCTTCAAAAGATTCCTCCACCACTTTTTTGTTAGTTTGTCATACAGTGGTGACTTATGTGTTGATGTGATTCTGGAAGCTATGCCACTGATATTTTAAATGCCAACAGGGTTAACCATGGTGAACAGGGTTCAGGGGAGCGCCCAGACTAAGACAGACTAGGAAGAAGGAGAGGCAGACTAGTTCTGAATGTTTAGTCACTGAAAACCTTATAACTAGCAACAGAACATTGTCAGATAGAGTGCCAGGAGATGTAAACATTGTGAAATGTTGTTCTTGCTGTTGTTAAGTGCCATTGAGTTGGTTCTGACCCATAGCAACCTTGTATAGGGTTTCCAAGGAGCTTGAACCACCAACTTTGCAGTTTAAAGCAACCTTGCAGTCCAGTGCATTAAGCCACAGCACCACACCAGTGCTCCAAACATTATGAATAGCCTCAGAATATTATCAGATGTGTAGTGCCAAAAGATGAGCCCCTCATAGCGACACTGTATAGGGTTTCTAAGGAGCTGCTGGTGAGTTTGCACCACTGATCTTTCGGTTCAACCTGACCTTATAGTCCAGTGCTTATCCTACTACACACACATACATACATATTTTCCAGAGTTTTCAAAGCAAAGCTGAGATTTTGTGATGTACAATATTTTACAAAATACCGATCTTAAC
>NW_006408536.1:1346752-1360587 GCF_000296735.1 Chrysochloris asiatica
TGTGCTGGACAGCAGTCAGTTTGAACCACAAGGTCGGCGGTTCAAACTCACCAGCCACTCCTTGGAAACCCTATACAGGGTCACTATGGGTTGGAATTGACTCTATGGCACTTAACAACAACAACAACAACACAAGGAGCTCTGGTAGCATAGTACTTCTGAATTGGTCTGTGAACCTCAAAGTCAGCAGTTCGAAAGTACCAGCTGTTCCGCGGGAGAACGATGAGTCTTTCTGCTCCTGTAAAGATTTACAGCCTCGGAAACTCTGTACACGGTTGCTATGAATCGGAACCAACTCCACGGCACATAACCACCACCACCACCATATATATATAAAGAGAGAGAGAGGGAGACAGAGAGAGTTCTGGTGTGGCACTGGAGGATAAGCACTGACTGCTAACTACAAGGTTGGTGGTTCAAACCCACCAGCGGCTCCTTGGAAACCCTATACAAGGTCACTATGAGTGGGAACTGATTCAAAGGCACTTAACAACAACGTGTATGTATGTTGTTGTTAAGTTCCACCTAATCAGTTCCACTCATAGCGACACTGTATAGGGTTTCTAAGGAGCTGCTGGTGAGTTTGCACCACTGATCTTTCGGTTCAACCTGACCTTATAGTCCAGTGCTTACCCTACTACACACACATACATACATATTTTCCAGAGTTTTCAAAGCAAAGCTGAGATTTTGTGATGTACAATATTTTACAAAATACCGATCTTAACACTACTGAGACCCATGTTACAAACAGCAGTACACCTCACTAGTTAAATCTCTAAAATTGAGGCCTAGTCCTTTTCAGCACATTGCAGTAATTGTATTAAATAAGGTGAATATATTCCATTTTGTATGTCAGTGAATGCATAAAACTCATAAATCAGTACAAGCCATAATATTGATTGAAATAGAGGTTGTCCTCAAGCCCTCAGTATAGAATTATCAGCATCTCGCAGCAGTTGAATTCAACAGTGAGCCCCTAATACATAGCACTCTGTATTGAAATATTTATAAGCTTAGCACTTTTATTTCTTTTCTCATGAAATAGAGGGCTAGTTCTGCTTTGGACTGTATAATTATAGGATCTGATAGACACTGAAACGTGTCTTAATCTGGCCTGGGGTGGGGGGAGAGAAGAGCACATTCCATAATTTATAGTTGATATAGTAAGTACCAACAACAAAAATGACATTTTACATCTATCACTTTTATAAATGTGTTGGGTTCTGAAATGTCATCCCTGAAGGTTCATACTCCCCCTAGGACATTAAACTCTCTGTTGTGCTGTAATGGAGATCTTTGAACTTGAAATGTGTCATGGTCAGACACTGTATACATTGTGAAAATATATCACCAAACCAAGACAAGTATTCCAAAATAGAAACACATCTTCACATGAAGTCGATAATTGAGACAAAATGTTTTGAACTCACGTAATCACTGCTTTAATTCTCTTTACAAGATGATGCCTGTTCATCAACTCTGGAATCATCTCAGTGCCTGAGGAGTATGGATCTGACATTCCAAATAGTCCCAATGACATTTGGGCTTCAACATCTCACCGAATGAAATGTTTTGAACAATTTTTTCACACCTCTAAACACTATTTTCCACTACTCACCTGTCAATTTGTTGTACTTTTGTGACGTGTGATTCTGGACTATGCCTTTTAAAACACCACCAGGGTCACCCACAGTGGACAGGTTTCTGTTGAGTTTCCAGATGAAAACAGATTAAAAAGAAGAGACAGACTATGTCTGAATGAATACTTAGTCACTGAAACCTTATGAGCAGCAGTGGAACACTGTCAGCACAAGAATATGAATATTGAAACATGATGAAGACCACCAGAATATTGTCAGACATAGTGCTGGAAGATAAGCCCCTTAGTTTGGAAGACACTCAAAACACAACCAGGGAAGAGCTGTCTCCTCAAAGTAGAGTTGACCATGATGACGTGGATGGAGTCAAGCCTTTGGGATCTTCATTTGCTGATAACGCACAACTCAAAACGAAGAGGAACAGCTGAAAACATCCATTAATAATTCAAACATGGAATGTATGAGGTATGAATCTAGGAAAATTAGAAGTTGTCAAAAATGAAATGGAATGTGTAAGCATCGCTATCATAGGCCTTAGTGAGCTGAAATGGACTGTATTGGCCATTTTGAATCTGACAACCACATGGTTTACTATGTCAGGAAGAACCAAATGAAGAAGAGTGGTGTTACATGCATTGTCAAAAAGAACATAACAAAATCCGTCTTGAAGTACAATACTGTGTGTGATAGGGTAATATCCATATGCCTACAAGGAAGTCTATTTACTACTACTATTATTCAAAAGACCAAAATGGATGTCAGAAGAGACTCTGAAACTTGTGTAGAGATGGTAAAGCAAATGAAAGAAATGAGAAGGTCAAAGAACTGAAGAGAAAAATTCAAAGGTCAGTTTGGAAGACAAAGTAAAATATTATAACAAAATGTGCAAAGACCTGGACTTAGAAAATCAAAAAGGTAGAACATGCTCAGCATTTCTCAAGCTGAGGGAACTGAAGACAAAATTCAAGCCTTGACATGCAATATTGAAGGATTCTATGGACAAAATATTGAATGATGCCGGAAGAAATTCAAATCTACCACTTGTTCCCGTGAAGGTTTACAGCTTTGGAAACCCTATACAGGGTCACTATAAGTCAGAATCAACTCAGGGGCACACATCCACCACCAAGCACTTTCTTTTTCTTTTTGTCTTTAATTTTTACCTGCCTTCAATGTCACCCAAGTGTTAACTTAATCTAAAACATGTGTTAACTTAATCTAAGCACTTTCTTGAAGTTTCCTAAGACTGATTTCATTTCTCCACTAACTTTGTTTGGGAAGATCCCATTCTTTTGTGTCCAAAAGAGCTAACATAACAGACCTAAGAGTACTATTCTGCTTGCAAGGTTGGCTCTGGCCTAACATGGAAACTTAGATTCCTCACTACTCCCTGAAAAGAGTTCTGTACTGTCTAAACTGTTGACGCAAATCATATGGTTTATACTGAACACCTATTTTCCTTGTAGGAGTCCGAAATTCTGATATGTGCCAGGCAGAGGATGCCATGTGACCATTCCCCAATAAAAACCCAAGATACTAAATCTCTATGAGTATCCCTGGTATATAACATTTTACACATATTGCCACAATTCCTTGTTAAAAGAATTACGTTCATCCTTCATGACTCCCCTTGAAAAGAACTCTTGAAAGCTTGTACCTGGATTCCTCTAGAACTGAGCTGAAACATCTTCTCTCTTCACTGATTTTGCTGTGTCCTTTCATGGTAGTACATCATAGCACATTTGTAAAAGTTACAGATGCAAAATGTCATTTTTGTTGCTTGTACTATATATTAAGTTTTGTGAGTCCTCCTAATGAATCATGAAGCATGGGGGATGGTGCTGGGGACCCTCAACACACTGCTTTTCATTCTTAGCTCCAATGTCACCTGCTCTATGATGTCTCACCCAGAAGATCACTAACTCGACTCTTTTGAGTAACTCAATTCCTATCACTTACATAGTTCTATATTTATATATTACGATTGCTATGTCTGTATTCATCCCCTCTGAGGACAGAGAACATGTTTTATTCATCTTTGTATCTAACTTTCAGCATAGTGATGATAAGTGGACTTGAGCTTCCATCAGGATACAACTTGTAAAAGAAAATCAAATGCAAAGTATACTTCTTTGCTACCAAAAGCATGAATCATGTCATACTTACATTCTTAACTCTTTTAATAGCTAAAGATATTTTTCTCTATTGAATATGCATAGAAAGAATTAGTCCAATGAGACCTGAGGAACTGAATACCATTACCCACTGCTCAGAAAGGAATCACATTAGAAATTCCTGGACAGAGTGTGGGGAAAAAATGTGGAATAAAACTCAAAATCATAATAAAACCAGGCTTACTGGTTAGATAGCCCTGAGACTACGGCCCTTAGGCACCCTTCCGGTTTGTAACGGAACTCAACCTCATGGCTCTATTTTCAGCCAAACAATAGATAAGTCTAGCTTGCTGTTGTTGTTAAATGCTGTCGAGCGACCCTGTATAGGGTTTCTGAGGAGCAGCTGAGGAGGTTGAATCACCGACTTTGCAGTTCAAACGGACTTTGCAGTCCAGCGCATTAACCCACCGCGCCACGCCATACCAGGCCTCCAGATAAGTCTGTAGGGGAGGCAGTGACACTACGGAAATACACACACCTTAGAATAATCAACCATTTGTTATCAAAAGGGCAGCATTTCCCCAAGGACACACTTCAGAAGGGTTTGGAAAGAAGGAGGAATAGACACAAGAAACACAGGGAGAAGGTGGGATAAGTGATGTTACATTGAGGGGCTTTCCTTGAGATGTTACTTCGAGAGGAAACAAAATATTTATGAATGATTGAACGTGGAACTGATGATCTGCTCTGTAAACCTTTACCAGATTCATAATAAAAATGCTTTTTTTTTATTAAAAAAAAGGATAATCTTTTTCTTTAATTAAGTTATTTATGACAAAGAACAAATTATAAACTGTAGAGCAAAATATCACAAAATAATAAAAATCATATCCTGGCTGCACATAGAGATTTAAATTTTGCTTGCAGATGGTCTTCTCATGATTTGTAATCAATAAAGAAAAGTTTTGTAACTGCCATTTTAGTGGGTTGCTAACCACAAGGTCAACAGTTAGAATCTACCAGCCACTCCATGGGAGAAAGATGAGGTTTTCTGCGCCCATAAAGATTTACAGCCTTGTAAACCCTATACTGGGTCGCTATGAGTAGGAACCGACTTGATGGCACACAATCACCACCACCACATGCTTATTATACATCCATAATTAGATTGTTGTTGTGATTAAGTGCCGTCGAGTCAGTTTTGACTCATGGCGACCCTGTATAGGATTTCTAAGGAGTGACTGGTGAGCTTGAACCACTGACCTTGCGGTTCAAACTGACTTTGCAGTCCAGTGTATCAACCTGCAGTGCTACACCAGGACTCCAGTTTGTAAAACATCGTTGTCTAAATTTTTTTCTTAAGTTAAATTGTTTTTAATAACTGTTTATTTGGAGAAAGACTTCTCTGCTACAGAGAAAGTGATTAGAGTTAAAAAACAAATTAATCAAGGTCACATCTCAGAAAAATCTTGTGGGCTTCATGTAGCATTTTAGATACAATCTCAGCAAATTCATGCATGGTTTAAGATTTTAAATTTTGCTTTTTAACATATGCTCAAAACACCAGTAATTGCCTTGTTAATGATTCTATTAGGCCCCTTAAAAAGATTTTACAACTGATGTTCATTATTCACAGTTGACTTTTCATCCATTTGAATTGGAGTAAGAAATACAGATATGTCAACAATGGTGGTTACCACTTGTAATTCTGAGTCCATTTAGTAGTGACTAATTCAATTACACAAGGAAAATTATGATCTTTTCATCTCAGAAAGTTCTAAGGTGAGAGAGCCAATCACTGTGATTTCCAGCAGATTGACTCGCTAAAACAGATTAAACAAGAATTAAAAGGAAAAAAAAATTACAATATCATTGGAATGATAGAAGAGAAATTATTTTGCCATGAAATATTACTTTAAAAGTTTTTCATTTTGCCCCTGATTAACTTATGATCCAAATGAATATTGCATATCTCTCTCCACTAAAGAGACAGGTATCAATGGACTACCAAGTACAACAATAGTTCCTTGTCTCTCCCCATGCTAACCAGATGTTCTGATTAGTTTTGGCTAAAAAGTCAGCAAATAGCACAGAGTTAGCATCAATCCTGACAAAATGTCAGATCTCATGGCTCTGCTCCTTTTTAATAACCTGTAAAATCACAGATATGATAAGTATATTTTGGTGAGATGAAGATACTGTGCATCACACAGAGTAAAAGAAATATAACATGCCCATTTATATTTTGTAACTTGTAAATTCATTTTCATTTATAGGGTCTTCAAATGAAGAGCCTTTAGTGACCCATTTCCAGATTCAGATTTGGATTAGGCACTGCATAGGAATATTGAGGGGAAGGCACTAGCCTGAGCCATTATCCAAGATCAATGAGAAAAAGCTTGAGTGCACTTGAAAATTTATAGTTCATCCACTCCATTGTCTCAGTGGCCCAGTTCCAAATGAAAGATGTGAGCGTCTGTGCAATATTATTTTAAAGACCATTAGGCCAAAGTTGCATTCAATTTAAGTGCTCCTTTGATTATTTGCTGATAATGTCAAGCTGACTTTAAAATGTCTTAGGCTTTTCAATGGCCATGATGAATACCTTGGAAACACTGAACCATTATGTTCGGGTTTAGACCATGATCCCCGATGCAATGCATGGACAGTATCAGCTTGTGTTCTACCTCTGATTGGTACGTTGTAAGGAAGTAAAAGCCCACTATTGTGGAGTTAATTCCAACTCACAATGACCCCACAGGACAGTGTAGAACTGCTCCATAGCATATCAGAGGCTGTACATCTTTACGGAAGCAGACTGCCTCATCTTTCTCCTGTGTGCTGGCTTGTGGATTGGCACCCCCAACCTTTTGGTTAGCAGCCCAGTGTTTAACCCACCGTGCCACCTGGGCTTCTTAATGAAATAAAAGACAAACTAAACAAATGGCTCAATACATAGAAGATGAAGACACTTGTCTGCCCAGACGAGTTCAGAGACTGAACAATTCTGGGGGTCAGTGCGATGCCATGGCACAGGGAGATTGCTCTCATATTCAACATAACTGTGATAGTCAACCAATATATGAGTGTGCACAGATGTTGATAGGGAAACGGAGTCAATATTTATTAACTGTAGGATCAGCATTGGACTTGGAACCACAAGGTTAGCAGTTCAAAACTGCTATTGGTCAGAACCAACTCGACGGCATTTAACAATAACAACAACAACATATACCAGGTAATCTACCCATTCACGTGCATATATGACTTCATTGTAATCCTTTTAACAATCCTTGAAAATGATGCTGAAACTTGGACTGGGAAATTATTAAACTAGTCCCTATTTTCTTATGGATGATATGGTAAACTGTTGTAATGTTGTTCTTGTTGTGTGTTGTAGAACCGGTTATGACTCATAATAACCCCGTATATGATTGCTAACGTGGCATCAGGATTGGAGGAAGACTCATTAACAACCTGCGATATGCAGATGATACGACCTTGATCGCTGAGAGTGAAGAGGACTTGAAACATTTACTTATGAAGATTAAAGAGCACAGCCTTCGATATGGATTGCATCTAAATGTCAAGAAAACAAAAATCCTCACCACTGGACCAATAAACAACATTCTTATCAATGGAGAAAAGATTGAAGTTGTCAAGGACTTCATTCTTCTTGGATCAACTATCAACACTCGTGGAAGTAGCAGTCAAGAGATCAGACGACGTATTGCACTGGGCAAATCTGCTGCACAGGAACTTTTTAAAGTGTTGAAGAGTAGAGATGTCAGCTTGAGGACTAGGGTGCGCCTGACCCAGGCCATTGTGTTTTCAATAGCCTCATATGGATGCGAAAGCTGGACAGTGAATAAGGAGGATCGTAGAAGAATTGATGCCTTTGAGTTGTGGTGTTGGAGGAGAGTACTGAAAGTGCCATGGACTGCCAAAAGAACCAATAAATCTGTTTTGGAGGAAGTGCAGCCAGAGTGCTCCTTGGAGGCCAGGATGGCTAAACTTCGTCTCTCCTACTTTGGACATATTGTCCGGAGGAAACAATCGCTGGAGAAGGATGTCATGCTGGGTAGGGTGGAGGGTCAGAGAAAAAGAGGAAGACCCCCAACGAGATGGATCAGCCAGGTGGCATCATTGATGCACTCAAGTGTGGCAGCGGTAGTGAGGTTGGCCCAGGATCGGACATTGTTTCGTTCTGCTGTGCATGGGGTCGCTATGAGTCGGTTCCGACTTGATGGCACCTGACAACAACAACAATGGTTTCCAAGGAGCGAATGGTGGGTTTGAACCGACTATCTTGCAATTAGCAGTCCAGTGCTTATCCTGCAGCACCACACAACTCCAAACTATTATAATTGTTGTTATTATTGTTACATGCCATCAAGTCAGTTTTGACTCATAGTGATCCTGTATAGGTTTTCCAAGGAGTGCCTACTGGGTTTGAACCACCAACATTGTGGTTAGCAATCTAGTGCTGGTCCTACAGGAGAGTCCCTGATTTGCTCATGCCTCTCATTATGTGGTGCTGTAAGATCAGCACCAGATTGCTAACCATAGGTCATGGGTTCAAACCCACAAGCTGTTCCTCAAAAATCCTTGGAACCAATTCAACAGCACTTCACAACAACTCAGTATTCTTACTTTTCAGTGGTACCTTTCACTGTTTCTGGGTTTGACCATATGACTTAACTTAGGACAACAGGACAATAGCAAAGACTAGAAAGGTGCTTCTATGTTTGCACTTATCTTCTCTTACTGATCTTGGGATCCTTGCCACACCACACTTTGAAAAAGCTTGCACTACCTCGGAAACCATAAGCAGGGTCACTGTGAGTTGGCATTATCACAACACTACCACCTGCTGGAAGATGAAAGAACACGTGGAGCAGAGCCAGTCCGTGCCAGTTGAAGCCTTCCTAGACCTACCTATCCCAGCAAACCTGGCATTTATTTGTTGATGCATAAATAAGCCCCAGTTGAATTCATCTGATCTTGACCTGTATCAGAAGAACCATCTAGCTGAGCCCAGCCCAAATTGCCTTCCTTGCAGAATCATGACCAAATTAATTCGTTGCTATTTTTAAGTCACCCAGTTTTGAGATTCTTTTACATAGTAAAACTAACTGATGCAGACTTTCAGTCAGCAGTGGAGATGAGGTGTGTACCAATGGCCATCTGACACCAAAGGCTATGTTTATATCACAGGTAAAAGCAGAGTAGATGGAAGAAATTGGGAATAGAGCTCTTGATAAAATTAAGTGAAATTATATACAAGAAAGCCCATTTCAGGCCAGGTCCCAGAACACACAGCACATATCAGAGTAAAAAAAAAAAAATACAATAGCTGGTTCCATGTGACCTGAATGTCTAAAAAAATGGGCACAAATCCCAAATGCAGCTCTCTACAGTGCAAATGAACAGTGACAAACCAGACTGTTGGGATTTCATGATTCTAATCCAAAAGGTTTATGATACAGAGACCCAAATTTACATGAATAAATATTTTCATTTTAGATACTAAGTATCTCTCCAAAGAAATAATCTTGCTATTTGAGGGGGTTCCAAAGTTACAAGAAATTCATAGCAGCTTCACTTCATGTGTTTCCACCATGATCAGGTCTTTTCACGGTGATCTCACTGTGTGGTGTGAATTACTAAGAATATAAATCTGCTTTATTTTCTGCCCTAGGAGACAATACATTTGACAATGGAGATGGATTTGAAATATGAGTCATGCTGGAGATTTCATGCCTATTCAAGCCTGGTACTGAAACCCATACTCTTTCTTACTCACAATGTAAATGGTCATGTATGTTTCTCAAGAGGTCAACCCAAACAGGCCTTAGGAATGCTTTTTCCCTTGGCAATACAATTAATTACTATTGTTTTCCCCAAAGGATTTCACTTCCAAATTGTTTATTTTCTGGTGTCACTGATGAGCTGACTGGGAAAATGAAACACTTCAGTTTAATTACCAGCTGCAATTACAGCTCCTATAAAGGTACTTCATCTTATACCCTGTTTATAATTGTCTGTGCTTATAATATAATATGCAGTAATATTTGCTGCTTTTCAAAATGCTAACAATGCTATTCAATTTCCAAGAAAAAAAATTAACACGGGATGACACTAACATGACTTCAATATGGTTTGAAGATGTTATAAGTACAGTGTTATGCTCCATTTCACCCCAAGGTCCTTCAGTTTCTTGGACTTTTACTACAGAAAAACCAAGAAAGGGAGAAAATACATAAGGAAGTTCAGCCAAGCACTTTATTAAGGTTAGATTTTGTTTTAGAACAGGGAGTGTGAAGGGAAAAATAACAAGAAACAAGAAATAAAACATCTTTCAGATGAAGACAGATGGGTATTTACATCTAATGTTTCTTCCTTCCCATCTGTGGAAGGTACCCTTGTGATGCAAATGGTTTGGGTTCCATTGTTAAGTTAAAAGTTGGTAGTTAGAACTCATACTACAGTGCAGTGGAAGAAAAGTCCTGGCAATCTTTTCCCACTAAGATTTAAGCCCAGAAAACCCTATGGAGCAAGGAGTTCTAGTCTGTAACACATGAGAAAGACTCAATGCTCAATGGCAACTAACAACAATCATCTATTAACTATGGATGTCTTCACTTGTCTAATTTCATTAACTATATGCTGAGCTTTTTAAAGTTTTGCCTCAAGAATGGAATAATCTAGGTTCCTAAATAATGTATATATGGAGCCCTGGTTCTAAAAGTAAGTTGTTGTTCTCGTTAAGTGTCATTGAGTTGGTTCCAACTCATAGCGACCCTGTGTAAGGGTTCTGAGGAGTGCCTGGGGAGTTTGAACCGCTCACCTTGCAGCTCAAACTGACAATGCGGCCCAGTGCATTATTCTGCAGTGCCACACCAGGCCTCCTTTAAAAGTAAGAGAACCCTCTCAAAAAGCTGCTGATTCCACCACCAGTCAATAAAACCCTAGGGAGCATTTGAGAAAGGAAGTACTTTATCACTAACAATACAGCATAAAAATAGATATAAAAAGCAAATTATAGACAAAGCACTGTGCATTCTTGTATCTCATAATTTGTGCTTCAAAATAATAGCATATAACATCTGGATTTTGCTTCTGGATTATTATTTACTGGGTACAACAATGTTTTTGAATGTTTGGCCAAAAGGGCATGAAACAAGCATGAAATCCATATTAGTGTCAGAACAGATCTATGTTGTGTTATTATGTTTGCCACTTTGAGACATAGACTTCGTTCGTGCAGGTGTCATAATAGGAAACGTGAATAGTTTTACATATGTTGCTGACACAAGATACACCAGCCCATAAAAAGGATAAAAACAAGATCAGAAATATACCAGTATGTCAAAAATAAATTACAAGTGGAAGTATCCATCATAAAGTAACTATGGTTTTGTGTATTCAGTTATGCAGCATGTATGGAAGCTATTCAAAACCGAAACTAGTTTATATGTTAAATCGGTGACGTGGTGTATACTATTTGATGATGTAATGCATTGTGAAAGTCCAGTGTCTAAGGCAATGTGGAATCTCATGTCCAGTAGAACTGAAGTGATAACTCATTCCAGTTGGTCCCACTAGCTCTTAAGATCCATCACCCAAAATTGTAACAAGCCAAAAAAAAAAAAAAAGAAAAAAAGATCTAAAGATCTTCATGTTTCTTTCGCCACCCCTTTGCAGGGACTGGGGGCAGTTCTATAATATTCCCATAACCAGATTTCCATTTAACAAATGTAAGCCATTTTTGTGTCCATTGTACTGTTTTGCTTGTGTCTAGAGTCATCAGTATATCCTCAGTAATGTCCATGTAGACATACAAGGATACAAAATCTTCCGGATAGAAAATGAATATGAAGTTGATTAGCACTGCCCTTTAAAAGCAGGGTAAGAAATAAAACTGCATTTTTAAGCAAGTTTTTGATGGCTTATCTTAGTAAGTCAAATGACAAGATGATGTGTTTTTTTCATAAGATGGAACTGCATATAGATGAAAACTCAGAAAAACTTTTAGGAAGTGTTCTAAGTTCATTTGTGATCCTGAAAGAAAGACTCTCCTATGGAATTTCTAAAGAGTTGTTTGGCTTTATGACTGAGGTGACGGTTGGAAGTGTAGTCACAGCACATGCTAGAGCACGAGAGGCTAGAAAGAACACCAAACCATGAGCTGTTTTGTGAGCTGGCTGGAATATTTGGGATTTGGAAACAAGGGAATTATTAGTGTTGCTACATAAGGAGCTCTGGTAGCGTAGTGGCTACGAATCGGGCTGCGGACCTTAAGGTCAGCGGTTCGAAACAACCAGCCGCTCCGCGGGAGAAAGATGAGGCTTTCTACTCCCGTAAAGATTTACACCCTCGGAAACCCTGTACAGGGTCACTATGGGTCGGAACCGACTCGATGGCACTTAACAACAACCTTCACATAGTTAAGGAAGTTTCATGAAAAATAATTAGATTTAAATCATACCTGGCCAATCAGATGCCCTGCCCACGATGGGCATCACTAATGGAGTCATGCATTTTTTTATGGTTGAGATTGAAAACCCAGAATTATTTCTTACACAACAGTCAGTCACTATTAACCTGAGTTATCTCAATAGATGAAATCGATTTGCCAGTTTCTGAGAAGAGGTCCTGATTGAATAAACCCAAGTACAGTACCCTGGAGAAGGATTGGGTTGTTGGTATTGGTGCTGTCAAGTCAATTCCGACTCATGGGGATTTCCGTGTGTGCCGAGTAAAACTACTCCATAAAGTTTTCAAGGCTATGAACTTTCAGAAGCAAATCTCCAGGCCTGATTTCCTCTGCCTGGGTTCGAATTGCCAACCTTTCATTTAGTCAGTAAGTACTTAACTGTTTGCACCATCCAGGAACTCATAGAGAGATTTTAGATTTGTATACAAAAGTCTTAAGTTTTAAATGTATTGAGAAGAGCATGGTCTGCCTAAAGCTCTCCTGCAAGTATTCAGGCCTACATCCTGGGAAAGTGTTGTTTAGAAGACTCATGTAGGAAGGTGTTTAACCACAAGGTCACTTAGACAACACTTAGTTCCACGGCTGAGAATATAAACACTGGTTAAAATAGCCAGAAGCAAAGCAGTAAATACGATTAACATCTGACAGCCACTTAAGTATAGGTTTTTTCTTGCCTCTTTAATGTAGCAAGGAAGAGAAAAGAATATCTACTTCTCTCTCTCTTACTGTTTTATCTCTCTCTCTCTCTCTCTTTCACCTACCTATAGATATATGTGTGCATATATATGTATACATATAAGCTGAAGATTATATTTTTATCCATCTATGAGTCAGTTCTGACTCATAGAGACCCTGAATATGGTTTCTGAGGTGGGTTTGAACTGCCAACCTTGTTTGCAGTCCACTGTTGATCCTACAGTGCCAAATCTATCTGCTTGTCTATCTATCTATCTATTCACCTATCTATAGATATATGTGTGCATATATATGTATACCTATAACCTAAAGATTATATTTTTATCCATCTATGAGTCAGTTTTGACTCATAGAGACCCTGAATAGGGTTTCTGAGGAGCAATTGATGGGTTTGAACTGCCAACCTTGTGGTTCACAGTCCACTGTTGATCCTACAGTGCCAAATCTATTTGGCTGTCTATCTATCTATCTATCTATCTATTGATCTATCGATCTACCTACTTACCTACCGATAGGCATGTTGTTATTGCTGTTAAGTGCCTTTGAATTGCCTGTATAGAGCTTCTGAGGGGTGGTGACTGATGAGCTTGAACCACTGACCTTGTGATTCAAACCAACCTTGCAACCCAGTGCATTAACCCACCATGCCACACCAAGAATCCAATTATAGGTTTATGTGTGCATATATATGTATACATATAGTCTAGATTGTAATTTATATTACTTACATAAGGTATTTCTGGAAAACAAGTGTGGAGTGACATATTTCAAATTGATATTAACAAATGGTTATTTCATATCTGAAAATACTTTTCTATACATATACATATATATGTATGTTGTTGTTAAATGCCATCAAGTTGGTTCTGACCCATAGCGACCCTGTATAGGGTTTCCAAGGAGTGGTTGGTGAGCTTGAACCAC
>NW_006408536.1:1360708-1380923 GCF_000296735.1 Chrysochloris asiatica
ATATATATATGCAAATTTGTTTCTTTCTTAGTATATGTACTTTAAACTTATGGGAGTTTGTCTTCTTGTGTCCTGTTCGCTCAGAAACCATGACAGCATTTATTAATTATTTTGATTCTCCCACACCATTTATTAATGAATACCATCTTGTTCAATGTCATAGGTTTGAGTAGCATGGAGAAAACATCTGTGAAATTTCTTTATCCTAGACAGTGAACATCAAAGTCAACATATATTTATTTAAGGAATAGGGAGGGGAGACTTTTAAACAATGGGTGAATCGGGGTGGAAGCTTGCTGTATAATATTGTGGGGAGGAGAGAAGCTTCCATGCTAATAAAAGGACAGTGAGTATTTACTGAAGAAATAAAGAGAAAAAAAGCTTATTGAATACTGAGACATGAGTTCTGACTCACTTGAGCACAGTTCCCCCTTACCAGCCAGTCAGCCATGGTTGATTGTTGCTACTCATTTGACCTGATCATATGCTGGCTGCCTAACAAGTCATGGTTTGTTTGGTGCAAGGACTGTTCACTTTCCTTTTGTGTAGAAAACCGAGGATGTTCATAAAGCTTTCCTTTTCCATTTCCTGCCCTTCTTGTTTCTAATTCTCTCCTCAGACCTCAACATTTTGCTTCTTTTTAAAAATGAAAACAGAGTTTATATTTGATGGTTTGGCTGTAACGAGCAGAAAACTGGTCATCGAGTGGCTATTTTTTTTTTTTTTTTCTTACTACAAGGATGTTATGATATTTTGGAATGGAACAAATGACATTTGTAAGGCAGATAGATGGAGCCCTGGTGGAACAGTGGTTAAAGTACTTGGCTATTAACCAAAAAGTCGGTAGTTCAAACCCTCCAGCCACTTCATATGCCTCCAGAAAGATTTACAACCTTGAAACTGTACGGACAGTTCTCTCCTGTCCTGTAGAGTTGCTATGAGTCAGAATTGACTAAACAAGGCAATGGACTTGGTTTTGAGTTTGGAAGACAGATAGAGCATGGCTTTTATTTCATCGTCTATAACTCTATCCTTCTCAATGGCACATGTTCATTAAATAATTTGCACTAAGACAAGGGGGCTTCAAAAAGTTAGTGGGAAATGGAATCGAAAGCTCAGTGGACTTTTCCATGAATGGTTTTGAAGGTTTCTTGTATATCCAGACTCTAAAGTACTTGTCAGTAGAACTGGAATGAAATTTCTTTCTTTCTCGACTCTTTCTGTTACCTTAACATCACATGCAATCTGATTATGTTGTTGGTTCCCAAGAAAGAATGTCATAGGTAGACCTACAGGTTGACAACATTATGAAAAACCATATGAACAATAATTTAATCTCTGAACTACTCTAAACTTAATCCTCTTTGTATATTAACTGTATCCACAAATACTTATAAATAATCTTATAGAAGTAAACTACAGGGGACTCATTTGGGACCTAATGTCCCTGAAGGCTGATATAAAAGATCTTTTAACTGAATATCCTTGGTGAGGGAGGGGAAAGGTGCCCATTTCATCATTGCTTTTGACACTACATATTTATTTCTCTCCTCCTTAGGACTAAAGGCTTTCCACTTCCATAACTTAAGTATGCTCTTATAGGTCACTATTATACTTTTACTAACAAACTACATTTTTCTCAAATAAGATGAAAATATCTGGGTCATACTTTAGTGCCAGCATGCGAGAATTACTCAACTATTTGAGTCGTAGTTTTAATAGAGTCCAAATTCCATAGGACAATGTTGAAGACCCCTCATAATTTGATCTGTGTTGATTATCCCAATGCCATTTCTCATCACAGGCATTGCCAACTACAAGACATCGTCCCAACCAGCTCAAAGACTTTGCACATTTGCTTCCACCTAGAATTTAATTCTTGTTGGTCTGTTTTGTCAGTTTCTAATCATCCTTTTTAACCTTTCTCTCCCAAACAATATAAATTTTGTATCTTCTAAGCTAGGAACTATTGGGGGTGGAGTGGGTGGAGTAGACTTTATTACCTAACATTACAGGACAAGAAGCATATCTCATTTACCTTTTTGTTACCAGTTCTTTGTCCTTTCTTTCCAGAGTCTTTTCATCAGGTTTGGTTTGCTCACAAAACAACTTAGCAATGACCCATAAGAAACACAACTGGCCAACAGCATTTTGCCAGACAACAAATATTTATGTGTCAACCACTAAGTCAGGGGAATGCAGCAGCAAATAAGAAGAGTCCCAGCTATCCAGGAGCATTGTCTATAATATTTTGTGTGATTAGTTCTCTTGAATTCTAATTTGGAACCATTACCGAATGCCTCTTAGAAGGAAAGATGTCAAGACTTCATCTTACATACTTTGGACATGTGATCAGGAGGCACCAGTCTCCAGAGAAGCATATCATGTTTGACGAAGTAGAGAGTCAGTGAAAAAGAGGAAGACCCTCAAAGAGATGATTGGCACAGTGGCTACAACAATGGGCTCAAACATAGTAACCCTTGTGAGTATGATGTAAGAGCAGACAGTGTTGTATCCTGTGGCACATAGAATTGCTATGAGTTGGAACCAACTCAATGACAGCTAACAATATACCTTACTCTGTTCTTTACTGGTTCTCAAGCCCATTTCTAAACCTATATTCTAAAGCTTGTTTCATGTTGTCCTTACTTCAGGAATCCACTTGGACAAAGTAAGCATTTGTAGCCTTGAGGTCTGAAACTCTTTTAAACATGATTTTGTATCTCTGCCTTTTGAGACCAGTGCTGTTTGGATCAGCCCCATTCAGTTATCTGAGCGTTAGTAAATGATCAATCTATGTTAAATGATGAATGAATAAGATAATATTATTTGAAATATTAGCATTAGATTAAAGTATTGAATTATATAAAAATGTACCAATGGAGTTCTATGGTAGACTTCATGATGACTCAGTGAAATATTTGTACTTTATTCTCATTGTTGTTGTTGTTAAGTGCTGTCCAGTCAGTTCTGACCAATAGCGACCCTGTATAGGGTTTCCAAGGAGCGGTTGGTGAGTTTGAACCACTGACCTCGCAGTTCAAACCTACTTTGCTGTCAAATGCTTATCCTATAGCTCCACACCAGGAATGATTCCTTATTGTTTAAATGTGCCAACAATTCAATTTTAACTTAGGTTAAGGAAGATGATTTTCTTTTCTAATTCTGGCTAGTTTATAAGAGACTATGAAAAATATGTAACGGTACAGGGACATTCTCTCCCCCAAATTTATTCATTGATTTAACAAACCTTAAATTTGAAATAATTGAATCGAAATGCCAAATTCAAAATAAAGTGTCAGAGGACTTTTGCAGGAAGCCACTCTGTATTAGATTATTTTTCACATATGAATCTCAAAGGAGAGCCGATTTAGTCTAGAGAGGCACATTTTAATGGGAGCTAAGTTAAATGAACAAACCATTGTGATTTATGCTGTGAGAAATTGAGTTTTTGAAAGCTCATTTTATTAACTCCATGCAAAATACTTGGAAACTATAGCAAAATATTGTATTTTCAGAATACAGGTTACCCTCTGTGGTGTAGTGAATTATCTAATGCATTTTCTAGCCATAGACTGTAACTCCTACCAAACAATGTTTCTGCCCTGATGGATCTTGCTTGGTAGGAGAAGGTGGGAGAAGATACTGACAGGATGAATGATTCAGCTCTGGATGTTAGCAGAACTCATTCTAATTGTAAAAACTTGAAACTCTAGCATCTCAGAAACAGGAGGGAAAATCTCACTACCATCAAAGTAGAAGAACAAGGAGCGGAACATGTCTTTAGACCGCAAGATCCCTGTGCATTGAACCTCCTCAACCCAGGGACAGTAGTAAAGCTGTCAGGAGCAGGAACAGCAGAACCAAGAACCGGAGCATGAGCTAGAACAGCGTAGTTTCTGGCCCAAGGAGTGAGTAAAGCTGAGTGGCTGTGGGCAGGAAGCTTGCTTGTGGAGTGGGATTCCTCTAGGCACTTAAATAGAGGAGCTAGGTTTACTGACCTACTGAGCTACAGCCAAGTGCCTTCAGACTGAGGCTTGTAGTAGAGCGGTGTGTCCTTTGGGCATTTATCAAAAGCTGACTGGAATCACTGTGCCTTAAGCATTTCTGACCTCAGATTGTAACCTGTTAACTCTGAGTGAGGTATGTGATGTGAGGGATCTGAGTCTTGTGTGGCCAATAGAGAAGCATCGAGTATTGTGGGAGGGAAAGTTTGCTGTTTGATATTTTTGCACCCTCACACTTTCTTGGAATCTATTATAACTCACAGCAACTTTACAGGACAGAGTACAACCTGCTCCAGAAAGTTGTTGTTGTTTAGTACTGTGGAGTCGGTTCCGACTCATAGTGACCCTGCACAGGGTTTCCGAGGCTGTAAATCTTTATAGGAGCAGAAAGCCTCATCTTTCTCCCACGGAACGGCTGGTAGTTTCGAACTGCCGACCTTGAGGTTAGCAGCCCAATTCCATGCTACCAGAGCTCCAGAGGGTTATGTGACTGAAAATGTTTATACAGGAACAGACAGCCTCATCTTTTTCCCATGGAGTGCCTGGTGGGTTCAAACAGCTCTAGTAGCGTAGTGGTTATAAATTGGGCTGCAAACCGCAAGGTCAGCAGTTCGAAACTACCAGCTGTTCCATGGGAGAAAGATGAGGCACTCTGCTCCCATAAAGATTTACAGCCTCAGAAACCCTGTACAGGGTCGCTATGAGTCGGAACCGACTCCACAGCACACAGCCACCACCACCACCACTATGCCACCAATGAAAATCCTTCCAAAGAAGAAAAATTGAAATACAATGCTTTGTACATATTATTTTACCCAACTTTTTATGACAATATTTTGGAATAGGGCAAACACTATTAGTTCCATTTTATAAATAATGCTCAGATAAATTAATGCCTTGCCAGGTCAACAAAGCCTAAAAATCGATAGACTTGTGTGGAATCACATGCTTTTTAACACATCATGTTGTTGCTGTTGTTAAGTGCTGTCAAGTCATTTCCAACCCATAGCGACCCTGTAGAGGGTTCAAACGACTTTGCAGTCTGATGCATTGTTGTTGTTGTTAAGTGCTGTCAAGTCATTTCCAACCCATAGCGACCCTGTAGAGGGTTCAAACGACTTTGCAGTCTGATGCATTGTTGTTGTTGTTAAGTGCCATCGAGTCGGTTCCGACCCATAGCGACCCTGTACAGGGTTTCCGAGGGGTGTAAATCTTTACGGGAGTAGAAAGCCTCATCTTTCTCCCGCGGAGCGGCTGGTAGTTTCGAACCGCTGACCTTAAGGTTCACAGCCCGATTCGTAACCACTACGCTACCAGAGGCCACATCATTTAACCAGGAGTCCCCTTTTGTAAAAAGGCCTCTTCTAAACAAAACAAAAGACTCAAAAAGAACTCTTCCACCCATTGTTGTTGTTGTTGTTGTTGTTGTTGTGAAGTGCTGTCAAGTCGATTCCGGCCCATAGCAACCCTGTAGAGGGTTTCCAAGGAGCAGCTGGTGAGCTTGAACCACTGACCTTGCAGTTCAAATGACTCTGCAGTCTGACGCATTAGCCCACAGTGCCACACCAGGACTCCTCTTTCCCCCATACACATTATTAAAACTTTCATTCATGTACTATCTTTTGCACCTGTTGTGGTCAAGCACAGGGCTAGGCGATGTTGTGAAGATGAATAAGGCATGACACTTAGTGGACTAGGAGAAAATTGTAACAATATGGCATACATTATCGAGGTAATTGAGAAAATTTAAATTGGCGCTGTGGGCTATGGGTTGGAATGACTCGATGGCACTTCACAACAACAACAATGTCTTATGTCATGAAAAGGAATCATGATAATGCCATAGATAGTAAACTGATAAAGGTTAGAAATTAGAAAACATAGGCATATTTTGGGGGGCTATTCTTTTTACCTTTACAAGATTTCTTTAATAATAATAAAAATAAAACATATATAAAGCTTATAAAGGTAAAAAGAATAAAACCACAGTTAGATAACACTTCATACCTGTTGTTAAGTGCTGTCGAGTTGGACCTGATTCACAGCGACCCTGTATACAGTTACTGAGGAGTGGCTGGTGGGTTAGCTGTCCAATGCTTATCCTGCAGCACCACACCAGGACCTCTTTCATATCCATCAGGATGATCATCATAAAGAAAAAGACCATACCAAATGCTGCTGAGGATATGAAGAATCTGAAACCTTCATACATTTCTGGTGGCAATGGAAAATGGTGCAGCTGCTTTGGAAAACAGCTTGGCAGTTCTTCAAAAAAGTACACATTGAACTACCATATGACCAGAAATTCTACTCCTCGGTTTATACCCAAGAGAACTAAAAATATACATTCACAGTAACATTATTCATAAGAGTACAAATAATGAAAACAACTTAAACTAACTTAATGGATAAATAAAATATGGTATTTCCATCCAGTGGACTATTGTTCAGCCATAAAAAGGAATGACGTACAGATAGACATTGAAAATCTTATGCTCCCGGAAAGAGGCCACACACAAAGGTCACCTATTGTGAGGTTTCATTTACAGGAAGCATCTAGAATAGGCAATGTTGCATTGGGTTGCATATGGAATGAGTCAGAATGGACTCAACAGCACCTAACAGTAACACAAACAGAATAGGCAAACCTATAGAGACAAAGAGGAGATTAGTAGTTAGTTGCCAGGGGCTACAGGGCAGGGAGAACTGGAGGAGACTGATTATGGGCTTCTTTTAATGGGATCAAATGTAGTTGTTGTGAAGTGCCGTCAAGCCGGTTCTGACCCATAGCGACCCTGTATAGGGTTTTCGAGGAGCAGCTGGTGTGCTTGAACCGCCGGCCTTGCAGTTCAAACGGCTCTGCAGTCTGGTGCATTAACCCACAGCGCCACACCAGGACTCCATGGGATCAATTAGGTAGTGATTAATGATGGTGGCACAGCTCAGTGAATAGATTAAAAGTTCCTGAATGATACACTTTTAAAATGTGAGTTTATGGTACATGGTGGATTATGTCTCAATGAAAATAAATGCAAATTCCACCTACAACCCCAAACCCACTGGTATCTGAATTTTATCTCTGGGGTGTGTGGCCTGTGTTTTCACAAGCCATTCCTCCACCCCAGGTGCACATTTCAGAACCACCAGTTTAGATACATTTGCTTCCAATAGGCCACATTTGAAGCAGCAGCTCCCTCAGTGGAGTTTGGTCCATTTGGAAGTTTGTACCTGTCAGCCAGCCATTGATACAGCACTAGTCTGGGGTATGTTGTTGAAGTGTTGTTGTTGTTAACTGTCTGTTGTGACTCATAGCTACACGATATAGGGTTTCCAAGAAGCAGCTGGTAAGTTTGAACCACCGACCTTGCGGTTCAAACCAACGTTGCAGTCCAGCGCATTAACCCATAGTGCCATAGAATTGGACATGTGAAGAGATCAGTCCCCAGAAGCACAGTTTATTAGCTTGCTTTCTTTGGGCAGGACACACATATTTTTGGAGTCTTAAGTTCCCCATTAGGGAGCATGGTAACTCTGTAGGATAAGTACTGGACAGTGAACCACAAGGTTGGAGGTTCAAGCCCACTAGCCACTCCACGGGCAAAAGATGAGCTTTCCTGCTCCTACAAAGATTTATACCTTCAGAAACCCTATACAGGGTAAACTATGAGTTGAAACTGATTCGATGGCACTTAACAACCACTTGTGTTCTAGAAAGCAGCTGCCCAAGACTGCATTACTGTTGTTGAGTGCCGTCGAGTAGGTTCCGACCCATAGCGACCCTGTATAGGGTTTCCGAGGAGATGCTGGTGAGCTTGAACTGCCAACCTTGCAGTTCAAATGGCTTTGCAGTCTGGCACATTAACCCACAGCGCCACACCAGGACTCCAAGACTGCATTAGCATTCCCTCAATGTGACTAAACGTAGACAAGCGTCTTTATAACTCTAGTCCCCTGACCTTTTTCTCTCCCTAGCCATACTGGGTCCCAATGGAGCATGTCCCATCTATCCTTACCAATAAACTCAGGACATAAATTCATGTCGTCAACACACCCCACTGCTTAGCATCTCCTAACAACCTCTAGTACTTCACGATTTTTCCATGAACATACTTCAACTTTTAAAAGCCTTCTTGACTTCTGCTTTAGTAGCTTAGGAAGTAGACTTCCGATTTCTTTACCCTTTCTAATAGTCTCCCTGTGTTTATAAGGACTCTTGGTGTCGTGCTGCAGGATAAGGTCTGTTTGAACCACAAGGTCAGTGGTTCAGACTCATCAGCCACTCCTTGGAAACCCTATACAATGCCGCTATGAGTCAGAACCGACCTGACTTCAATGGCATTAACAACAACATTATTATAAGGAACCCTGGCAGCATAGTAGATTACAGGCTGGGCTGCTGGCCACAAGGTCAGCAGTTTGAATCTACCAGTCACTCTGAAGGAGAAAGACAAGACTTTCTGCTCCCTTAAAGATCTGCAGCCTCAGAAACCCTATACTGGGTCACTAGGAGTCAGACCTGACTAGGTAACATACAACACCTCCCCGCACCCTTATACTGGTTTCCCTCCTTTCCCTTACCCTTGGCTCCCTTCTCCCTTCTTATTATAATCCTTTTTGGATTAAGTTATACTTGCCTGTTTTAACATTATCTGGTGCAATTTTTTCTTCTTCTTTAATATTGTACAATTGTAAACCAGGTTTGATAAACTATGGCCTCCTGGCCAGTTTCCTGTTTTTAATAGAGAGACCATAAGCTAAGAGTGATTGCACATTCTGAAATAATTAGGAAAAAAATATCAAAAGAAGAACACAACTTTGTGACATGTAAAATTGATCTGAGATTCAAATTTTATCATCTATAAAGTTTTATTGGAAGAAGTCACACCCATATGGCATATAACAACAACAAATGAAGCCCTGGTGTGGTGCTGTATGATAAAGCACTGGGCTGCAATCTCGGTTTCAACCACAAAGTCAGAAGTTCAAACTCACCAATCACTCCTTGGAAACCCTATACATGGTCACTATGAGTTGGAACCTACTGGGCGGCAGGCACTTAACAATCACAGCTATTTCACACAAGAAGGGCAGCAGTGAAGAGCTGTGACAAGGGTTGTATGTTCTACAAAGCCTAAAATGTTTACTATATGGCCCTTTACAAAAAGTTTGCCTACTCTTCACAAGGTCAGCAGTTCAAACCCACCAGCTGCTCTTTGGAAACCCTATATAGGATCGCTGAGTCGGAACTGACTCGACAGCACTTAAGAACAAAAACACCCTTGCTCTATACAAAGCGCCAACTGATGAGCTGCTACAGCCATTAAGGAATTTGGTCTTTTGGAGTTGGTTTTGATGGATATACATCTAAGAAAGCAAGATGAAATTTGAAGAGATTGGTTGACAAACAAGGAGAGACAATAAGGGTTTTTAGAAGCTTTCAATTTTGAGTAGGAAGGCTGATAAACGTTGTTATTCAAGTGTTTGAAATCTTACATAGGCCAAATAGGATAGGCTGGGGAATCCATTCCAGCATACCAGGCGTTGTTAGACACCACTGAGACACCAGCAAACTGAAAGACAATCATGCTAGCTGTGGGGTCCCCATTGGAGGAGAGACGCCAGTTATTCACTTTACTAACGTTCATTCTTCAGAGCTGCATCTTTATCATATTGTATAACTTGGAGACATTTAGTAGACAGCTGGAATTTCAGCTGAGAAAGTTCATTCAAATTCAGGGGCTGATAACTCAATAAGCAAGGTAAGAATGGCCTTACCTGTGCTTACTTACTAACCTGAAGTGAACAATTTCAGATGTTTCATCACAACAGATGTGGTGACATCAGATATGGTGAAAAACACATGAAACTGTTCACTACAGATTGGTAAGTAAGCCCGTGCTTACTTCCTGTCAGGGATTGTAAATTTGAAAAGAGGCTTTGATTCTAGAGGAAGGTGCTGTGGAGTTGAGGAAGAGACAGATGCCGAACAAACAGATCCAGAAACAGAAAAATATTTAATGTAGTGAAAAAATATGAAGTTGTTCATTACAGACTAGTAAGCAAGCCTGTGCTTACCTTGCTAATTGGGTACTCTGACTCTGTTCCAGTGTGAAGTCATAAAAAAACAAACACAAAAAACTAAAGATGGAATTTAGTGGCTGGAAAAACATGCTATTATATTTTTCCCCACATACATTTTTATTTATTCTTTTTGGAAAGAGTTTTGCCTGCTTCCAGTTGTTTTTGTTAGGTGCCATCAAGTTGATACCCACTGATAGTGACCCTCTGCACAACAGAATGAAACACTGCCCGGTCCTGCACCAACCTCACAATCAAGAGGAAAGTGAGTTTGAGCCCAATGCTGCTGCCACTGTGCCAATCCTTCTCTTTGGGGATCATCCTCATTTTCTCCCACCCTCCAGAGACTGGTCCCTCTTGGTAATATGTCTGAAATATGAGAGGCGAAGTCTGGCCTTATTGGCTTCCAAGGAGCAATCTGGCTGTACTTTTTACAACACAGATTTGTTTGTTGTTTGTTGTTCTGGCAGCCCATGGTATTTTCAATATTCTCCTCCAACACCAGAACTCAAAAGTATCATTTCTTCTCGGGTCTGTCTTATTCACTGTCCAACTTTCACATGCATATGAGGTTAATGAAAATACCATGGCTTGGGTCAGGCACACCTTAGTCCTCAAACGGCTTAATATGTCCTAGTGAGTCCTGGGGTAGCACTGTAGGATAAGCAATGGACTGCTAATCACAAGGTGAGTGGATCAAACCTACCAGTCGCTCCTCTGAAATCCTATACAAGGTCACTATGAGTCACAATTGACTGCACTGCACTTAACAACAACAACAGTAAGTGTGTTTGGCTGATTTCTCTCTCATTCTTTTCCCTTCCCATACCCACAACTTCCTACCCTTAAAAAGAACCACACTTGGTAATGTGGCCTCACCTCATTGTAATGATGGATTTTAAAACAGGATAGGAAATCACAGGTGATTCAAACAGCCCTTCCAGGTCAGCCATTTAACCCCACCTCATTTAATTTCCCTGTCACAGAGCCACTTCTTCTGGATGATTGCAAACATAACCTGCACCTGCAATTACTTGTTAGAGAAATTCGTCTTGCACTTTCCTCTTTAGAAACAAAGAAGCATTCATACGTTTAGCTGACTAAAATGCCCGCCTTTGTAGACATGGTTTGCAATTGGATTGGAACCCATGTGTACTTAAATGCACAAAAGAAACTCCTTTTGGAAGGGATTTCTCTTTGGAAATATCTTAGCACATATTATAAATTAGGTCATTGAACTTGGTAGAAGATGTTTCAGGATTTATAGTTTACAACTGTGTGCTTCTCGATGTGGGATGATACTTTTTACAACACAGATTCCCAGAGGACGTGGACTTGTACCATAGGGGAGTATGGAGCCAGGAATAGCAATATCAATAGTTTGGTTGGCTTGTTTTTGTTTTTTTGTTTGTTTGGCTAGTAAATAGATTTTATTCACGTGATATATGAAGTCCCTTAGGTGGTGCAAACAGTTACACGCTTGACTATTACCTAAAAATGTGTGGTTTGAACCCATCCAGAGGTGCCTCAGAAGACAAGCCTAATGATTTCACTTGAACATCCTCATGAGAAGTGCAACTCTGACTCTATGGCATCGAACAACAACGACACGAAAGCCCTGAGGTTCATTGCTGACTAAGGGATTCCATAATGGAAGCAAATCTTTCTCTATTTTTGCAGATCTTTCTACTAAAGAATTATTTTTGAGGAAACAGGCACATTTATGGGAGCACAGTGGCTCCATATGATAAGCACTGGACTGAAAACCACAAGGTCCGTGGTTGGCGCCCACAAACTCCTCCTCTGGAGAAAGATGAGGCTTTCTGCAATGCGAAGATGTAAAGCCTCAGAAAACCTATACAGGGTCACTCGACAGCACCCAAACACTATGGGCTTTTAAGTTTGAGAACTAGTTTGATAAGGGCACGGATGGGTATTTTGGGAAGTGAGAAAGACAAGGGAAGCTGGGTTCACACATAAACACAACACATTTTGCTGATACTAAACTTTGTGCATGGGGTCACTATGAGTTGGAACCAACTCGATAGCACCTAACAACAAGCTATCCGAATGGAAGAAGTGTATTGACTGTTCTTTAGAGCAGCTGTTCTTCAACTCAGAACTCAGACAAATGTAAGGCGCTTAACTGATAGTATAAAGAAACCAAGTTCCTTCATTATAAATCTCAAATTATGGTACTACGTACACAATGAAAGACAATGTTTCTATAAATATGGAATTGTGACACTTTGACGTTCATCATTATTTCAGATTCAGTTTTACCTTGTAAATATGTTTCCATTTAGCTCCAGTGTACACTTTTAAGACTTGAACTTTTTTTTTATAGTAACAGTTTTATAGAAAGACTTTTATATTATTTGCCCAACTTTAATTTTTTAATCACTCTCATATCTATATCTATATCATCTATATCTATATCTATAGAGAGAGACAGAGACAGAGAGAGACAGAGACAGACACAGAGAGACAGAGACAGAGAGTCCTGATGCGGTGCTGTGGGTTAATGTGCTGGACTGCAAGATCGGTTTCAACTGCAAGGTCGGTGGTTCAAGCTCACCAACTATTCCTTGAAAACCTTATACAGGGTTGCTATGAGTCGGAAGTGACCCGACGACACTTAACAACAACAAAACATATGTATGGAGGCCTGGTGTGTCACTGTAGGGTAAGCACTAGATCGAAAGTTCACTTTGAACCGCAAAGTCAGCAGTTCAAACTCACCAGCAACTCCTCAGAAATTCTGTACAGAGTCGCTATGAGTCGGCACTTAACAACAACAACTAAGGCAGTGATGCTGGTGATGAAGCCAAAAACAAGGTATACTTGGCTTCAGTTTCTTAAAAGTGAATAGTCCAGCTTTATAACAGAATTTAGGAAAGGCAAATTTAACTATTATTGTGTTAAGTATCATTACAAGTGTTATTTCCTTAAGTACATGAATCACATCAGAACTTATTAAAGGTGGTGCCGTCCCCACATGGAATGGCCTATGATTTTCTGATAGTTTGTGGTCACCCTTTGATTAGTCTTTCCCAATCTTTCATATTAGAAGAAACAATGTAATATGGCTCATTTAATTGTGTTTCAATTGTTCCAGTGGAAACAAGCAGTTCAGGTTTATATCTCTGCTCCAGCATTTTGCATATTTTAGGATGTCTAAGGAAGATCGTAGAAGAATTGATGCCTTTGAGCTGTGGTGTTGGAGGAGAATACTAAAAGTGCCATAGACTGTCAAAAGAACCAATAGATCTGTTTTGGAAGAAGTGCAGCCAGAGTGCTCCTTGGAGGGCAAGATGGCTAAGCTTCATCTCTCATACTTTGGACATATTGTCCGGAGAAAACAATCGCTGGAGAAGGATGTCATGCTGGGTAAGGTGGAGGGTCAGAGAAAAAGAGGAAGACCCCTAACGAGATGGATCAGCCAGGTGACATCATTGATGGTGTCAAGTGTGACAGTGGTAGTGAGGTTGGCCCAGGATCGGACATTGTTTCCTTCTGCTGTGCATGGGGTCGCTATGAGTCAGTTCCGACTTGATGGCACCTGACAACAACAACAACTTTCCTGAGAAGTGAGGTGGCTTCATATAATATGTTACTATTTTGAGTAACAGTGATTGCTTCAAAGTTGAGACTTGTTGAAATCTTATATATAAACCATGTGAAATGTTTTGGAGAAATGAAATCAGTCTCAAATATAGGGACACAATTTAGCCATTCAAGCAATTATTACATTCCACATGGGCAATTACAGTTTTCTGTAGTGGATCACCCCATTTTATTCTCCCTTCACGACATCCGATCCTGCATAGTGCAGCTAGGTTCATCTTCATGAAGGATACTTCAGTCTTATCTTGCTTCTGCTCAAAAGTCTCCAGTGGCTTCCAAATAACTTCAAACTTCTCAAACTGCATTCAAGACCCTGCACAACCACTCCAAGTTTATTTCCTTTACACAGAGACTATCTTTAGTCAACGTGGTCTACACTCTTCAAATACGAACACCTCATTGTTTTGTTTGTTTTCTGAGGCTATTGCCTTGGTCACATTATCTTCTATCACAGTTTCCATCTATCAAATTCCTCCCAACTTTGAAATGTCAAGTCATATAGTCTCCTTCCTCCATAGAAATGGTTTCTTCCAGCAGGAGCTCCCCTGAGTCAGAACCATTATATTGTTTTTGTCCTTATCTGCATATGTAATCCCCAAAGTGAAGTTTCTTTTCCTTCACTCATTACATACCCAATATTTGCAGAACACCAACAGCATTTAAAGCAACGTTTTCAATGTTATGGAGGCTGCCTAGTTGAGTAAAAGTATCTAATCCTTGCCTTACCACATTGTCTGGTACGATGTTAGATGCACTGTTGGTATTAAACAAATATGTGTGGAATACATAAATGAGTTCTGCATCTCACAACACAACAATTCTGGTGTATAACATAGTATTTTCAATAAATAGGAAACCCTATTCAGGAGGAATACTTTACTAGACCAACAGCCTTCAGCATATCAAAATGTTATCCACGCAGACAGAAAAATGGGAGACAGAGAAAAAACCCGGAAACACAGTTGAATTAAAAATGTTTAAAGTCTGTTTTATATAAATTGTATATATGAACTGTTTCAATGTTTTAATGATTGTGTTATCTGCTTCTATGATTTCATTTGTGGTAAGCACCATTGTTCATTCTAATGTTGTTGTTAATTGCCCTTGAGTAGGTTCCAACTCACAGCACCCCTGTACTGGGTTTCCAAGGAGTAGTTGATGGGTTTGAACTGCTGACCTTGTGGTTCACACTCCAGTACTGATTCTACAGCAACACATCAGGTCTTTAATATTACAAAATTTGCAGGCTTGCTACCTACAATATTTTTCCATGTATATTTATCATGTGTATTTCAATCTAAATTTCTTTAGACGTAGTAATAATCAAATGCATTTTATTGAAAATACGGACTTTGTTTACACAATTATGAATATATTGATGAGAAATAAAGCATTAGATTAAATAACCACATGGTTGCTCTATTGAGGCTAAATATAATTGGTGGTGGTTATGTGTTGTGGAATCGGTTGCCACTCATAGTAACGCTCTATAGGGTTTCAAAGGCTGTAAATCTTTACAGGAGCAGAAAGCCTCATCTTTCTCCCACAGAGTGACTGGTAGATTTGTACTGCTGATCTTACAGTTAGGAGCCCATCTCGTAACCCACTTCTCTACCAGGGCTCCTTAACTATAATTGGGAAACTTGAAATCTTTAACTGTATTTTCTGGCTTCCATGTGAATGGCTATAAGCCAGGAGTTAGAAGGTTACTAGGATAAGTTTACTTCACTGTGATATCTGCAAGTTGCATTCGCACATTGCTGGAGGAATGGGTGTCATATTCAATAAGCATACAATATAATTCAGATCAATGTCAACTTGCTCTCACCAGAAAATGACGTCCTGTCCAGATCCATCTACCTTTCACTATAATTCAATAGAAAGCTGAAACACTAAGAATAAAATGCTTAAGGTATGGGATTATGTCTGTTCTAGTGTAGAAAAATGAGTGTCATTGGATTTCAAAACTTTCCCTTTCGAGACAGAAAATCATTATTGCTGCAGAAAATAGTTTCACATATTAAAAAGTTAAATTAATATTTTAAATAGCTCTGGTCCTAGCCATTTGAACAGAAGGAGCCTGAATCTAGACTCCTAAATGGCAGGCTAATGACATGGGTTATGTCATGATGAAAACTGATCATGAAGAAGTGGTATCTTAGAAGTGAACTAGGGACAAACCCAATGTTCTAAGTAAGAATGTAACTTCAAAATCCATTCTCTATGACACCTGAATCAGAGAGCGAAATGATCGGTTACTAATGGGGCAATCTCACGCTAGTCACCTTAGTACTTGCCTGCATGAGTGAGAATTTAGATTTTCCAACTTCTGGAAAGTCACTCAGAATCTCTGTAGGCCATGATCCTCCCACCAAACACAGACAAAAGCTTTGTGGCTTTCTCATCAATAGTGTCATAACTAAGTGACAAAATCAAGCTCTACATGTTTAACCTTAAAACTTAAAAGAGTTTGTCCAAGGCAGTCAAAGAATTCAGAGTTTTCAGTAGAAACAATGGAACAAGATGACTAAGAATGACCTTGTGGTATCAGTGGAAAACGACATAGAAACTGGATAAAGGCATAATTTTTGGAGTCAGACCCAGATTCAAGGCTTGGCTCTGATAGTTACTTGCTTATAAGACCATAGAAAATTATATCAACTCTCTATTCCTCACTGTCCTAAATAAAATGGAAAGAATAATTGTTCAGTGCTGTTGAGTTGTTTCTCTTTTATATCAACCCTATACAGGGTTTCCCATGCTTTCAAATCTTTGTGGGAACAGAAAGCCTCATCTTTCTCCTAGGAGGGGAAATGAAAATAATGCTTATAGAGAGCTCATTATAGGCCTTAAAATATGGTACATTTTAGAAAAATAGTAGCTTTTGTTATTGACATTAGGAAGTCCCAGATAGGAGAGCCATTACCAAGACTGATAAACACACACACACACACACACACACACACATGTTGTTGTTAAGTGCCATGGAGTCCTTTCCCACTCATAGTGACCGAGGAGCAGCTGGTGAGTTGGAACAGCTGACCCTGCAATTCAAATGATCTTGCAGTCCAGTGCTTATCCTACAGCGCCACACCAGGATTCTCTGTCTCTCTCTGGCTCTGTCTCTGGCTCTCTCTCTCTTTCTCTGTATGTATACATATAAATCATGCCCTGGTGTAGCCTGTGAGGGTTAATGTTAATGCGCTGGACTGCAAGGTCGGCAATTCAAGCTTACCAACTGCAAGGTCAGTGATTCAAGTTTACCAGTGTCTCCTTGGAAACCCTGTACAGGGTTGCTATGAGTTGGAACCAACTCCATGGCACTTAACAGCAACAACAAAAACAAATATACATATGAGGGTGAGTCAAAACTTATCTGCACTCTGGCTAGAGAATTTATTTTAATCAACTTTTAGAAAAGACAAATGCATCATTTTTTGATATAATCTCCTAGCTTTTCAATACACTTTGTCCACCTGTCAACAATCTTTTGTATTTCCTTATTAAAAAATGTTTTAGACTAAGCTGCGAGCCACGAATGCATCACTGTCTTCATGTCTTGATCAGTGGTGAATCTTTGTCCTTGAAGGGTTGCTTTCAGAGGACTAAACAGGTGAAAGTCTGATGAAGCAAGATCAGGACTATAGGGAGGATGCTTTAACACCTCAAAATCAAGATTTTGCAGCATGTCAACATTGTGGGCAGAGGTGTGTGGACGTGCATTGTCATGCAAGATCACAATGCCCTTGGATAGCAGTCCTCTGTGTTTAATCTGATATTCAGGCTTCAGCTCTTCAGTGAACATCTCACTGTAATGAATACTGTTTATTGTTGAATCTTTTTCATGATAGTGTTCTAACAAGTGGTCCTTGTGAATTCCAGAAAACTGTAAGCATAAATTTTCCAGCTGATGGTTGACTTTTGAACTTTGTCTTGGTCAGCGATTGAGGATATTTCCATTCCATACTCTTCCATTTACTCTCAGGCTAGTAATGATGAATCCATGTCTCATCACCAGGAATGATTTTTATTAAAGAAACTTTTACCTGCCCTCAAGTAGCAACCCAAATGTTGTTTGCAGATGTCCAAACATATGCTTTTCAGTGAGTTGTTTAAGTACCTATCTGGCACAAAGTTTTTGAAACCCAAGTCTGTGGTAGGTTATTTCATAGGCAAAGCCATGGTTGATTTGCAAATGAATTGCCACATAATCCACTGTCACTCATCTATAGTTAAGTACCATCGAGTTGGTTCCAACTGAAAGAAACTCTGCATAGGATTTCCAAGGCTTTACATATTCACAGGAGCAGAAAGCCTCATCTTTCTCCTGGTATATATTTACTGTTTACCCCTCCACTTTAAAACTCTTTACTCACCTTTGTACCTCAGGAGTGTAAATCACAGGGAGTGGATCAATGGGCACCCATTCTCTTTGGCTTTAAGGAGTTCTGGTAGTATAGTGGTTAGGAGTTAGGCTGCTAACCTCATGATCAGCAGTTCAAAACTACCAGCGGTTGTGCGGGAGAAAGGTGAGGCTTTCTGCTCCCATAGAGAGTTGCAGCCTCAAAAACCCCACAAAGGGTCACTATGAGTTGGAATTGACTCCACAGTGCATAACAACCACCACCACCACTCTTTGGCTTTAGTTTGGGTATGGCCAATGGGGGATAATAGCAGAAATGTGGCCTAAAAGGGGAGTCCAGGTATTTATTCTTTCAGCTCCCTTTCTGTTGAGTGCCATCTTAGCATTGTCTCTTTACCAGAGCCATAACTTTTTTGGTACAGAGCCTCCCACAGCAATGCCACTTTCTCTTTGTCCCTGGCTACTACTACATAACAGGATGTATGCTAATACACCAAAGCTTAAGTGCCTGCTGTTGGTACAGAAAACGTAGTGTGTCCTGGGAAAAACAAAACAAAACAAAACAGGTTAAGTGAAGGTATGTATAGAATCTGAAGGGTTAGGTAAGAACATAAAGAGACCTTAGGAAGATGGTTTTGGATATGAAGGATTGTTTTCATACTGTTCAAAGCTATGCCATGGAGGCTGGTTTCTCTGCTTAGAGGAGCTTAGCTCACTAGAACAAAATGGCACATTCATTCCAATTCTAACATCCAGTAGTCATCTGTAGACTTCACCATTATCTTTTTAGAGAAAGTTTACTATAGACTTTACAACCATCTCAGCAGGAATCGAAGGCTACATGAAGGCTCTTAAACTTCACTTCCAGAAACACACACACGCAAAAGAAGGACTTGAAGAACATTCATTGCTTTATGATACAATAAGAGAAAGAAGCACAAATAGAAAATAGAGAGGAAAACATCTCTAATATATAATAATCTTATAGCAGAGTGTCAACTTTATGCAGCAGTCAAAGTAGTCAAGTCTGAGTTGTAACTTCCAGTTAGCGAAGTTAAAGATCCCTAAGGCCCTCTTCTTACACAACTAATCAGTTGTTTGAGGACTATGGTGAGAGTGACCCAAGCCATGGTATTTTCAATAACCTCATATGCTGGAGGGCCAGTATGGTCTAGAACACAGGACACTTCTTATTTCCCTGGGAAGGGACCCTTCTTGCCAAATATTGGCCACCTAAATTGATCCCCTGGAGAAATGAAAAGAAGTACAATCATTAGAACATAAAAGAAAACACTAAATTCTCAAGTCTCTTTGGGATCCAATGAAGGCTTCTAATTGTTCCAGAGGTACCTCAGGGACCACTAAATGGGAACAGGAAAGCTACGGAGACCAGTTTCTAGACATGCTAGGGGTCCTTCAACCACCATAACTGTTTTTATATCCGGATTATATATTGGCCTTCCTTGTAAGCTCTGGTTTAAGAAAGGATTCCACATTTAAAATTGTTAATATGAAGAAAGATTGGAAGTCACTGTCTTTGAATTTTGCATACATTATTTCATGGCAAAGTCCATAGCATGTTGTTGTTGGTAGGTAGCATCAAGTTAGTACCGACTCATTGTAACTTCATGCACAACAGAATGAAACAGTGTCTGGTCCTGCACCAATCTCACAATCATTGCTATGCTTGAGCCCATTGCTGCTGCCACTGTGCCAATCCATCATATTAGGGGTCATCCTCTTTTTCACTGTCCCTCCACTTTACCAAGCATTATGGTCCCTCCTGGTAATATGTCAAAAGTATGAGAGACAAAGACTGACCATTCTGGCTTCTAAAGAGTATTCTGGCTGCAATTCTTCCAACACAGATTTGTTTGTTCTTCTGGCAGCCATGGTACTTTTAATGTTCTCCATAACTCATAGCATCAGCTTTTCTATGGTCTTCCTTCTTCATTGTCCATGCATATGAGGCTACTGAAAATACCATGACTTAGGTCAGCAAACTTTAGTCCTCAAACTGACATCTTTGCTCTTGAACATTTTAAAGAGGTCTTGTGTAGCAGATTTGGCCAATGCAATACATCATCTGATTTCTTGACTGCTACTTCCATGAGTGTTGATGGCTGATTCCAAGCAAAAG
>NW_006408536.1:1383938-1384880 GCF_000296735.1 Chrysochloris asiatica
CAGTTTGAACCTCAAGGTCGGTGGTTCAAGTTCATCAGCTGCTCCTCGGAAACCTTATACAGGGTCTTCATGGGTCAGAACTAGTTCGATGACACTTAACAATAACAACAAAGACTAATTGTGCATCAAATTGAAGTAAACTCCTCCCACCCCAAGTCAAAAGCTGTTGTGCAAAAGCAAGTCACAAGCAGGAAAAAATAAGACAATGTATTCTGATGTTCTTCCAGTTCCCAAACTAGATTTGAGGTAGCATGTAGTAATTGAAATATCTGGTAGTAGAGTTTTAAAATTTTCTCAAACCATAATTTGTCTGTTCTTCTAGGAATGAATATTGAGAGAGTGTGTATGTTTAACTTGGAGAGCTAAAAAAAAATTTGATAGCAAGGCAGAGGGATTGATAATAACCTACATTTACAGCAGAACTTCTTTTACAAACTGATACTGAATTATTACAGCTCAGTGTTGGATACAACAGACAATGTAGGGTAGAAGCAAATATTTCAGAAAAAGACATAGAGGAAAAAGAAGCACACTAAATACCATTTTAAAAAGGTGAGCCCTGTAAAAAGGTGTCACTGGTCATTCAGATACAATTTGTACAGCAAGAATGGTGCAAATAAGTAATGCCACAAACTAATTTAAAAATTCTTTCTTTGCTTTTGTAAGTTATTTACAGTCATATGTCAGAGTCTTGGCATTTGGTTATTAAATGGCGTGGTAAAATAAAAAGTGTTGCAAGTTCTTCTTTTAAAATATAAGCCATAGTGCCTGCTTATGATTATTATTAAGGACCTTTTCAGAGCAGTTTAGAGAAAAATATATTGCTGCTCTATGCCTAACTTTGAATCTTCATGCTATTTTGATTTCTAAGTTTTCGACTAAGGAGTTCTGGTAGCGTAGTGGTTACGAGTCGGGCTGCTAACCTCAAGGTTAGCAGTTTGA
>NW_006408536.1:1385615-1390534 GCF_000296735.1 Chrysochloris asiatica
AGAGAGAGTCCTGGTGTGGCGCTGTGGGTTAACGTGCTAGACTACGAAGTCAGTTTGAACTGCAAGGTTAGTAGTTCAAGCTCACCAGCTGCTCCTTGGAAACCTTAAACAGGGTCACTATAGGTCGGAACCAACTCAACAGCACTTAACAACAACAACAACATATAATATAATATAATATAATATATTTAACAAAGAGAAAAATATGAAACATAATGCCAAAAAAACCACACACAACACCCACTGATCTGAAGTAAATTCTGACTCTTAAGGACTCAATAGGACAGAGTGCCCCTGCCCCCTGGGGTTTCTGAATCCCTGGTAGGGTAGTGGGTTATGAGTTGGGCTGCTAACATCAAGGTCAGCAGTTTGAACCTACCAACCGCTTCTTAGGAGAAAGATGAGGCTTTCTGTTCGCCTGAAGTTTTACAGCCTTGGAAACCCTATACATCTAACTCCACAGCACAAAACCACCACCACCACCAAATCTTTATGGAAGCAGACTGCCTCATTTTGCTTTCATGAAGCAGCTTGTGTGTGCACTTAACTCACGGTGCCACCAGGGTTCCTGTGTGAAACATATACACACAAAATAACCAGGAAATGCTAAGGTGAATGTCCTTTATTGTTGAAACTTTCTTAGATTATGTAGTTCTTGAGGAAAATGTTTCTGAGGCACTAACAATAGGAAACATATGCTTTTCACACGTTTCCTCTAACTGTTAAGAAGGACTAATCAAAACAGTAATACACAGAGAGCAGGATGTCTAGAGGAATTTCAATACATGAAACGGCTCATCTCTCTCTTATCCAAACGCCTGTCAGGTTTCAAGGTTAAAGCCATATTTATGTTTTTGGGTTTTTTTTCTCCTCATAATTTGTAAGGTTTTATCTATGAATATTCTACCTCGTAATTTCAAAAATTTCAAATAGATTAAAAAGCAATTTATCATCAGCTTTAAAATGGGATGTTAACAGCTTTATAGTTAAATTAGGCTATGAAAAATGGGTAAAGGCTGTCTATGGAAAAGAAGCTTTTTATGACAAGGATAATTGAACTCACAGAGAGGAAAGGTATAACCTGAAATAACTTAGAAAATTCAACATGAAAGAGTGTCATTATATTAATTTAGAGAGAAAATCACTTTTTTATTTACCCATCTCTAATGAATTCATCTCCATCCATTCAGACAGGCTAGGGACCAGCTAAACGTTAATGATGAACATGTCAAAAGTTGGAATATAACCTTGTCACATTCACCATAAGACTCTCAGCAGTTCAGAACAATTTTCTTGACGTGCTTGAAATCCTCTATGAGAGGATTCTTTTAAAAGTCATTTCATTGAAAGATTAAAGGGAAAAAAATATTAGGGAAAGCTTCTTTTAGTCATTTTCAGAAAAAAATTTTATGAGTAAAGTGATGCATATTCATGATAGAGAATTTAGTATATGCAGAAAAGCATAAAGACAAAAATAAAAATTACCCACAATTCTACTTCTCCAGGATAAAAAAAGAATTAATCATTTGGTTTCAGTTTCTGTGAATTTTTATGATATTGCTATTATAGCATAAGTGGTTTGGTTTTATAAATTTTAATCAGCCAATATTATATCATGAAGCCCTGCCTGGATGAGCTTGGTTTCCTCAGTATAGGTAGTTTAGAAGAAAGATGAGGTTTTTGGCTCTAGTAAATATTTACAACCTCAGAAACCCTACACAGGGTCACTATGAATTGGAACCGACTCTGTAGTACATCACCACCACCACCATATGTACTTCACAATCTATTTAACCTAACTTGTACTGTTCAGTATTTAGGTTGTTTCTAAACTTTTCTTTTAATCAAGTCACAAGTTTGTACATAATCTTTTATTTTTGTTCACATCTGTTGACAATGTGAAACTAAATTTTGTGATGTGGAATTCTTATGTCAAAGGATATGATTCTTATCAACTTATTATTGTTGTTGTTAAGTACCGTGGAGACGGTTCCGACTCATAGTGACCCTGCACAGGGTTTACGAGGCTGTAAATCTTTATGGGAGCAGAATGCCTCATCTTTCTCCCGTGGAACCGCTGGTAGTTTCGAACTGCTGACCTTGAGGTTGGCAACCCAACATGTAACCACTATGCTACCAGAGCTCCTTATAGATAAGTGAAAAGAAAACAAAATTGATCATGGAGAAAATGATTTTTAAAATTTTGGTATCTATGTATTCAACTACAAAAACTAGCATTTCTGAGGAATGTGTAACACACAACAGAGTGTATAAGTTGTTAAGTTTTGACATATGTACACATATGCAACCATCCTGTAACCAAGATACATTTCCTTGTGGTTCTGTGTAATCCACGCTCATCTCAGTCCTCTCACTTCCCCACCCTTACAGCCTACAGACTGAAGAAACACTTTTCTGTCACGATGCATTTGTTTCCATCTCCTAGAAGTCTATAGAAATGCAGTCATATATGTTGTCTAGGTTCTTTCATTCAACATAATTATCTTGAGATTCATCCATGTTGTAAGTCAGTAGTTCACGGTATTGTTTTGTTTTGTTTTAGCTGTTGTTGTTGTTAGGTGCCTTCCATTGGTTCCAACTCAGAGCAACCCTATGTACCAATGAAATGAAACACTGCCCGGGCCTGCGTCATCCTTGCAGTTGTTGCTATATTTGAGCCTGCTGTTGCGGCCAAGGTGTCAATCTATCTCATTGAAGGTCTCCTTCTCTTTAAACTTGCTGTTATTTCATTGTTTGAATATATCACAGCTATTTAGTTTTCCATTGGCCTGTTGATGACCATTTGAGTTGTTTGCATTGGGGTGGATTCAGCATGGATTACATTTCAATGTAAAGAAAACCCATAAAGCTGTTATGACTATTCATGTGTA
The DNA here is from genome assembly GCF_000296735.1 of Chrysochloris asiatica. Lineage (NCBI taxonomy): Eukaryota > Metazoa > Chordata > Mammalia > Afrosoricida > Chrysochloridae > Chrysochloris > Chrysochloris asiatica. The sequence goes on from NW_006408536.1 coordinate 1,388,507, forward strand.
AGTCTAATTTTTCAGGTGAGAGCTGAGATCATTAGCTTGAGGTCTTTCTTCTTTTCCGGTACAGGAGATTAATGGTATAAAATTTCCCCTGAGTGCTGCTTTAGTAGAATCCCAGCAATTTTGAGATGTTGTGTTGTTTTCATTTTCATTTAGTTCAAAATACATTCCAATTTTCTTTTAATCTCTTCTTTGGCTCACTGAGTATTTTTAAGTGTGTTATTTACTTCCAAAATATTTGGGATTTTCTAGAGAGCTTCCGATTCTTGATTTATAATTCTTATATACTGAGGCTTTTGACATGGACTATTTGGTAAATGTTCTATGTGTATGTGGTCTGCTGTTGTTGTAGTGTTCCACAAATGGCAGTTAGGTTAAGTTTGTTGATAGTATTTTTATCTCCTATAACTTTATTGATTTTCTCTCTACTTCTTCTATCAGTTCTTGATAGACTATAGTTATGGATTTGTCTATTTCTCTTTGCAGTTTTATCAGCTTTTGCTTTAGATATTTTGAAACATTGATAGAGATATATAACTCAAAGATGATTAGGATTGTTATATCCTGTGGTGGAATGGACTCTTTTACTTTCTATTCCTTTACCCTCAGTGTGGCACTATAATAATAAGAACTAAATGTTGAACTGCAAGGCCAGCAGTTTAATCCCACCAGTCACTCCTCAGAAGTTCTATACAGGATCGCTATGAGTTGGAACAAACTCAATGGCACGTAACAACAAAAACATGTTGTTATATTTAAAATGCATTCTTGTAGGCGGTATATAATAGGGATGTGCTTTGCTATCCATTCTAATAAACACTACCATTTATGACCCTCCTGGTGTGGCACTGTGGGTTAATGTGCCAGACTACAAAGCCGTTTGAACTGCAAGGTCGGCGGTTCAAGCTCACCAGTCGCTTCTTGAAAACCCTGTATAGTGTCGCTGTCGGATTTGACTAGATGGCACTTAACAACAGCAACAACATTAAATTTGCCATATGCAGATGACACAGCCTTGTTTGCTAAAAGTGAAGAGGGTTTAAAATACTGATGAAGATCAAAGACCACAGCCTTCAATTTGGATTGCATTTCAATGTAAGGAAAACAAAAATCCTCACCACTGGACCAATAAACAACATTCTTATCAATGGAGAAAAGATTGAAGTTGTCAAGGACTTCATTCTTCTTGGATCAACCATCAACACTCATGGAAGCAGCAATCAAGAAATCAAACGACGTATTGCATTAGGCAAATCTGCTGCACAAGACCTTTTTAAAGTGTTGAAAAGCAAAGATGTCAGCTTGAAGACTAAGGTGCGCCTGACCCAAGCCAGGGTATTTTCAACAACCTCATATGCATGTGAAAGCTGGACAGTGAATAAGGAAGACCGTAGAATAATTAATGCATTTGAGTTATGGTGTTGGAGGAGAATATTGAAAGTGCCATGGGCTGCCAAAAGAACCAACAGATCTGTGTTGGAAGAAGTACAGCCAGAGTGCTCCTTGGAGGCCAGGATGACCAAACTTTGGCTCTCATACTTCGGACATATTGTCAGGAGGGATCATTCACTGGAGAAGGATATCATGTTTGGTAAGGTGGAAGGTCAGGGAAAAAGAGGAAGACCTCCAGCAAAATGGATTGGCAAAGTGGCAGCATCAGTGGGCTCAAGCGTGGCAATAATTGTGAGATTGGCCCAGGATCGGGCAGTATTTCCTTCTGTTATGCATAGGGTTGTTATGAGTCGGTATCGACTCGATGGCACCTAACAACAACAACATTAAACTTGATAATTGATAAGGTCAGGTGTCTTGGTATGGTGCTGTGGCCTGCAATGTCAGTTTGAACTGCAAGGTTGGTGGTTCAAACTCACAACCCGTTCCTCAGAAACCCTATACAGGGTTGCTATGAGTTGAACCTGACTTGATGGCACTTAACGACAACAGCAACAATGGCTAGGTTTAAATCTATCCTATTTGTTTTCTATTTATCCCATCTACCCTTTGTTTCCCTAGTATATTTTAAATGAGTTT
>NW_006408536.1:1392099-1432174 GCF_000296735.1 Chrysochloris asiatica
GATTTACACCCTCGGAAACCCTGTACAGGGTCGCTATGGGTCGGAACCGACTCGACGGCACTTAACAACAACAACAACAAATATTTACGGGAACAGAAAGCAGCTGGATTCATAACCACCATGCTACCAAATCTGAAGATATTATCCACAGTGCCGAAGAGAACCAAGAGATGGAAATCATAAAATAGGCTTTGCTATATGCAGGGTATAATAAGAAGGTATATCATACTTATGTGGAGTTATATAAGAGAGGGGAAAGAGAACTGAGCTGACCTAACGTATTATTTCAAGTGATAATTGCTGAGAATTTTCCAAAATTGGTGACAAACAACAATTTTCAGATTTGTGAACACTTATGAATTTCTAAATGATAAATAAAAGGAAATCCACTGCTGGATATGTTTAAGAAAATTACGTAAAACCAAAGACAGATAGAAAATGATTAAAATAACAAGAGTAAAAGATAGTACCTTCAAGAAACTAACAATTACACTGACAACTAAATTCTTAGCCCCAGAAACAGAAGCTAAAAACTGTAGACTACAAGGAGCTGAGAAAAATTTAGAACCAAATAGTTGTCAAAGTATCCTTGAAGAATGAGGACAAAGTCGGACATTTCAGACAATAAAAAAACAATCAAATATATTATTTGATAACAACAGACTCTCATTGGAGGAAGTGATAAAGACATACTCTTCAGGAAGAAAGAAATTAATCTTAAAAGGATGTGACGAGCAAACAGTTAAATAATTGAGTATTGAAGTGCAGCAAATTACTCCTTATGGCTTTTCTTCTCATAGTTGTTGTAATTGCTACCAAACTTTTTTTTTTTTTTTTTTTTTTTTCCTGATGGCTAGGTAAGCAATGGTGAGAGAAGCTGCTGATAGATTTATGATTCAGTTGTGAGTGATTGTTAACAGGGGTAACTGTGATTGTAAAAACTTAGAACTCTAACATGGATATAAAGCAAGGCATCCTAGAAGCAGAGCCATCAATGAAAAAGAGCCCGTCCTTTGAACCCTGAGATCCCTGCACATTGAATCTCATTGACCCAGGGTTAGAAAGCTGTGATACTGGAGGAGTGGCAGAAGAGCAGCAACAGAGAACCAAAAGCTCACTTTTGGAGTGAGTGGGGTGTCTCCAGGCACTTAATTAGGAAGCTAGGTTTGCTGACACACAGAATTAGAAACGGGGTGCCTTCAGGCTGAGACATAGAGCAGAGTGGAATGTTCTTCAGACATTTATCAGTAGTACTAAAAGAGCTTTTGAACTTTGCTGGAGTAGGGTAAAGGCCAAGAGATCGAGGGCTGAGAGGCCAAGAACCAGCGAGAGGCCTGCTTGTGGGCACAGCTGACTAGAGATTGTCCTGCCTGAAAGAACTGTGCTCTGAATAGTTCGAATCCTGAATTGCAACCTGCTAACTTACCGAATAGACCCCATAATCTTAAGCACTGGCTCTGAGGTTTGTGTGACCAATGCAATGAATTCTCAAACCCAGATGTGAAGCAGAGAGTGCTGTGGGAGGGAGGGTGGGTATCAGAATGGATAAAGCTTAGAGGGTGAAGGCACCTCTGGCCTGAACCTCATAGGAATTTGCCTGGGGTTGATTTTGATGAACTTGGTCTTGCCCCAGGTGAAGTAAGAGGAGTTCAGATGCTGCCCTGATACCACCATTTTCCGTTATATTCATTTAACGGATTTGATAATTCTTTATGAGCAATGACTATGGTGTATTCAGTAGTGTACAGCAAAAAGCCTCCCCAATGAGACTTACATTTATCTAAATAATATAGCACAGCACCTGGGTTGTGCAAGTGGTTAAGAGATTCAAGTCCACCTAGAAACATCTCAAAAGAAAGACGTATTGATCTTCCGAAATATCAATCATTGAAATCATATGAAACGCAATTCTACTTTGTCACAGCCAGAGTCACCATACGTTGGAATCAACTCAAAATTACCTTTTTTGTTGTGGTGGTGGTTTTGTTTTTTTGTTAAGTGTCGTCAAGTCGGGTTCCGACTCATAGTGACCCTGTATAGAGTTTCCGAGCAGCGACTGGTGGGTTTGAACTGGTGACCTTGTGATTAGAAGTCCAGTGCTTACTCTATAGTGCCACACCAAGACTTTTTGTCTTTTAAAAACATATAAATTAAGAGGGCCAACAGAGCTAAAACTTTCTATCCATACCACCCACTTACTGCCATCAAGTCAATTCCATCTATAGGACAGAGTAGAACTGCTCCTCCATAGGGTTCTGAGACTGTAAATGTTTACAGGAGCAGACAGCCTCATCTTTCTCTCATGACACATGAAGCAAGAAAGCTGAGTGTCTTTTAGGCAGGAAGCGTGTTAGTGGAGTGACGTTGCCAACCCATAGAGCTAGACTTGAGCACCTTTGAGGTGAGGCTTACTGACAGATTGAGCCTTTCTTGGCTTTGTAACACTTGCCTAAGCAGAACAGAAGTCAACAGGGCCATGTGGCTGAGAGACCAAGGGCCTGGGCTTGCCTGAGGGCACGGCTTAGAAAACGCTGTCCAGACCCAAGAACTGAGCATTTCTGATCCTGAAATGTAACATGCCAATTTCCCGAATAAACTCCATAAATGTGAGTATAGTCTATGAGTCTTTGTGGTCATCAAACCCAAGAGAGAAGCAGAGAGTTCAGTGAGAGGGACAGTTGGTACCAGAATTAAGAAAAAGGCATGTCTAAGAGCTCTGGTAGTGTAGTGGTTATGAATCGGGCTGCGAACCTCAAGGTCAGCAGTTTGAAACTACCAGGTGTTCCGTGGGAGAAATATGAGGCTTTCTGCTCCCATAAAGATTAACAGCCTCAGAAGCCCTGTACAGGGTCACCCTGAGTCGAACTGACTCCATGGTACATAACAACAACAACAACCTCCACCTCATCAGAATTAACTGGCCTTGGCTGGCTGATGCTGTTGATTTTGATTCTCCCTCCCTTGTAAAAATGCCACTCCTAGGTCATTTTTTCAGAGTCTGATAAATTTTTAAGGATATATTCCCAGAATTTGAATATTAGATCAAAATTTTGAATCCTGGTTGATATTAACAAACTGCCCTGCCCCCCCCCCCCCAAAAAAAAAAAAGTTTGCTACTTTTATTCTGACCAGTAGGATCTGAAGATGTTCATTTTGTCATATTTTAAAACAAAGACTTTCAGGAGAAAATTGTCTGCTTTATTTTTATTTATATTTCTTTGATGACTCATGATGTTGAATGTGTTTTCATTTGTATGTCAGTCACTTTGTTTATTATTATTTCTTTAAATAGTCAGTCATGTATTTAGCTGGTTTATTAAAAATAAATTGAAAGAATAATTCTTATATTAGAAATGTAACACAGTCATGCCCGTTGAAGGTATTTCCTGTAGACAGTCGTATCTTTTTATCTTATGATTTTTGTTGCAAAGATTTTTTTTTTCCTTTTAATGCCATTAAAATAAGCTTTTGTGAAGTTCTGCCTTCCTTGTTAAATAAAAAATTTTTGGAAAATTCTTTATTAGCTAGAGATTTATAAGCTGTTTGCTTTTCCATGTGTCTATGATTTCATTTTTAACATTAACTTTCTAACCCATAAAAAAGTAACAATAAAAAAAAAAAACATGGTCTTTTCCTAATACCATTTATGAAATAACCATTTCCCAATTGGTTAATGATGCTTTAAAAAAAATTAAGCATGTGTTTTCTTTCAACTTTATCTGCTTGATACCTATCTTACTTAAAGCTGTAGTGTCTGCCCCCATTCACTCCTTCCTGTGAGCCCTGGGAATGACTCATTTTTGTTACTAGAGAACTGCCGATTCTATATGTTTCATATATGTGAAATCATATAGCATGTATCCTTTTGTGTATGCCTTATTTCATTTAGCATATTTTCAGAGTTCAATTGTACAAATACTAATCATTTTCTCTGTTCATCTGAAGGTAGTACCTTGTTGCTTTAATGACTGTTGAAGGATGTTGTTTTCGGTATGGAGTGCTGGTGTAGCACTGTGGGATAATGTGCTGCACTGCAACGTCAGGTTGAACCATAAGGTCAGCAGTTCAATTTTACCAACTGCTCCTCGGAAACCCTATACAAGATCGCTACGAGTGAAAAACAACTGGATGGCACTTAACAACAGCAACTGTTTGGTATAACATGTGCTCCTGTATTACTTAAAAATTTTAAGCTTAAGTCATTTTTTTTTTTCCAGATAAGCTTTAAAATAATTGTCAACTACAAGAAGAAATTGAATTTGATTGGAAGTGAGTGTGATTCCTTTGGAGGAATTATTCTGGGGTAAGCACTGAACTGTTAACGGCAAGGTCAGTGGGTCAAACCCACCAGCTTCTCCACAGGGGAAAGATGATGCTGTCTTCTCCCTTAAAGATTTACTGTCTCAGAAACCCTATATAGGGTCACTATGAGTCAGAATTTACTCTGTGGTATGAATTGTTTATTGCTGTTTTTTGGTTTGGTATGTTTTTAAAGGGGCCCTGGTGGCACAGTGGTTAAAATGCTCATCTGATAATGGAAAGGTCCGTAATTGGAATCCACCAGCACCGCCATTGTAGAAAAAGATGTGACAATCTGCTTCCGTAATGATGCGTGGTGGCGGTTATGTGCTGTGGAGTCGGTTCCAACTCAGCGCAACCCTGTATAGGGCTTCCGGGGCTGTAAATATTTACAGGAGCAGAAAGCCTTATCTTTCTTGCAAGGAACAGCTGGTAGTTTCGAACTGTTGACCTTGGAGTTAAGCACCCCAACACACAACCACTCCACTACTATCTTGGAAACCTTAGGGAACAGTTGCGCTCTGTCCTACAGCATCCCTATGGGTCAGAATCTCTCTCTCTCTCTCTTTTAAATTTCCTTATGTTTTTCATTTGTCCTCCCATTGAAGAACATGCATGTATCTCCATTTATTTAACTTATTGTCTACTGTTGCCTATCATTCCAAGTCCATGTTTATCCTATGAAAGTCCTCAGCTTTCCTAATTAAATGTGTGTGTGTGTGTATGTGTGGAGAAAGAAAGAAAGTAAAAGCAAAAGGGGCAAAAACTCTTTTCACCCCCACTACTTTTTCATACTTGTTTATTGCAAATACATTGTCCCCTAGGCCAATGTTCTGCTTTCTTATTGTGTAGCAACTGTGTTTCTCTCTTCTCTGTTACCCACCTTTCTCTCTCATTCTTCTACACATTTTTCTTGGACTTTGCATTCTACAGATATTGCCTCATTTATTCTAATAAAATTTGTTCAGTTTTTCTTTGTTAGTTAGATTATCATAACTTTAATGCAGCTTTTAGATATCTGGTTTGCATTTGGTTTTCCTTGCATTATTTTCTCATTTTGATGAGTTTATTTTACATCTGTGCCCTTTATTTCTAACTATTCTCCCGAGGACTCTCAGCTTTTTAATTAATAGTGATAAAATCTTCTTGCTTATGATTTTTAAATGTGTTTTAGGTGAAAGTTTGCACAGAAAATTAGGTTCCACTCCAACACTTTTTATATAAATTGTTTCAGGCCATTGGTTACCTATATATATATATATATTTTAATGTGCCAGCATTCTCATTTCCTTTCTATTCTGTTGGTTCTGTTTCCGTTGATCCAGCTTCCCCTTTCTTTCTCACTGCGTCATCTTTGCTTTTGGGTAACTTGACCATTTGTTCTCAATAGTTAATTGTTTAAGACAGGGTTGGGAAACCCTTTTTCTGCAAAATTTATAACATCATTTGTGGGCCATACACAATTATCAACTTAAAAATTAGGTTACGAATCGGGCTGCTAACCTCAAGGTTGGCAGTTCAAAACTACCAGCTGTTCCACAGGAGAAAGATGAGACTTTCTGCTCCTGTACAGATTTGCAGCCTCGGAAACCCTGTGCAGGGTCACTATGAGTCGGGACTGACTCCACGGTACTTAACAACAACATATTTGGTCAAGCATTTAATTAACTCACCCCTAATGTCCTGGCTAAGGAGCTCTGGTAGTGTAATGGTTACGAATTGGGCTGCTAACCTCACAGTCAGCAGTTTGAAACTACCAGCTGTTCCGTGGGAGACAGATGAGGCTTTCTGCTCCTGTAAAGATTTACAACCTCAGAAACCATCTATAGGGTTGCTATGAGTCAGAACCAACTCCACGGCACATAACAATGTGCTGGCTGGAACCGTGGTTGCTTTGGCAGGGCCAGACCAAATGATTTCATGGGCCTTAGATGGTTCGTGGGCTAGACGTACCCCAACCTTGGCTTAAGGGAATCTTTTTGCTTATTTTTAAGGGTACCTGGATGACTTCCAAAACTTCCATCTTCCTGGTGGAAATATAATTTTCAGAATATATTTTTACTTTTGAACTTCAAAAAATCTTTCCATTTTTTTGGTAATGCAAAATAATTTGAGGAGATAGCACTTAGCAAATAGTGTTGTGGATTAGGATTAATGCGCTGGACTGCAAAATCTGTTTGAACTGAAAGGTTGGTGATTCAAATCCACCAGTTGCTCCTCAGAAACCCTAGACAGAGTCACTATGACTCAGAACCAACTTGATGGCACCTAACAACAACAAGACAGTTGTTGCTGTTAGTCAAAATCAACTCAATGGCAACTGTTTTAATGAGTTTTGTGGCACTGTGGAGTAGAGCACGGGATCGCCAGGTCAATTTGAACAACAAGGTTGGCAGTTTAAACTCATCAGCTGCTTCTTGGAAATCCTATACAGGGTCACTATGAGTTGACTCCAACACAACAGCACTTAACAACAACAACAACATACCTGTAGTTATAATTCCAGTTGGAAATGGGCTTTCTTTGTGATGTGAATGACAAAGTATGAGTGTGGTTTTATCCTAAGTCAATCTCTTTTGAAATATGAAAGAAATTAAATAAGCAAGTGAGCAAGCACAGTTGAGATCACCATCTTAGTTATCAGAAATCCACAAATGGAATGCTTTATAAAACAGAAATTAATTTTTCTCACAGTACAGGAGGCTACAAATCCAAATACAGGATGCTAGCTCTAGGGGAAAGCTTCCTCTCTTTGTTGGCTCTAGGGGAAGGTCTTTGTCAATATCTGTGGGCCCATCGTTCCTTAAAGAACAACATGTGTCTTGAGTCTGGTTAGTTCCTAGCACAAGGATCCTATGTCAAAAGGATGCTTTCTGCTACTAACTCTTCTTTCTTTTTGATAATGGGTCCCTACTTCTGAAGCCGTCTTTAATCTTTCTTATATCTCAAAAAGAGATTGATTCAAGATATAACCTAATCCTGTAGATTGTATCCTGCCTCGTTAACATAATAGCTACTAATCTTGTCTCTTTTACATCAAAGAGGTTAGGATTTACTGGTTGTGATGGTGGTTGTGTGTCATCAAATCGGTTGTGATTCACAGTGACCCTGTAAATCTTTACAGAGGCTGTAAATCTTTACTGGAACAGAAAGTCTCATCTTACCTTTGATTTTGACTGGTCTGTTTTTGCTTTGACTGAACCACGTCCACCTCTTGGTAGTCAATGTTTTGATTGTGCTTGTCTTCAGGCTCCTACTGATAGAGCCATGTTTCATCTCCTGTTAAAATTCTTCCAAGAAACACTTCAGGATCATGACCTCAGTTGTTCAAAATTTTCACTGAAAGCTCTGCTCTTTTCTGCAGCTGATCTGGGCACAATAGTTTTGGTACCTATCAAGTGGAAAGTTTGCTCAACTTTAATTTTTCAGTCAGAATTATGTAAGCTGACTCCAGATGTCTATGGTGCTGGCGATTGTTTATGCTGTTAACCATTGTTGTTATTGCTGATAGGTGCTGTCGAGTCAGTTCCAACCCATAGCAACCCTGAATAGGGTTTCCGAGGAGCGGCTGGTAAGCTTGAATAGCCAATCTTTCCATTCAAATGGCTTTGCAGTCTGGCACGTTAACCCACAGCACCAGACCATTATAGCAGAAACAAAATTGTTTCCTTGAAAATCGATGTGGATTGTCTTCTGAGGTCTTCATCTTCAGCATCCTCACATCCCTTCTTAAAATGAGTTATCAATTTGTAAACTTCTGATCTCTTCAAAAAACATCAATGATTTCACCATTCTTGCAGGCAAGTTTCATCATAAATTTGTTATTTGCTCTTGCTTCAATTTTAGCGAGATTCATGTTGATCTGATAGAGGATCATTTCAAGTTGAAGTCTTATCATTCTTAGTGCTAGATCTTGTTCAAATACTTTATAACACTTTAGTACAAGTTTATTTTGGTGAAAAAACAAAATTGAAATCCAAGTCTATGTTTTTTTTCATAACACGCGTTTTCCACGAACTCTTTGATGATACCCCTCATATAAATTAATTCATTTTGTGTATATATCTGTCTTTGTTGTTGATAAGTGCCGCTGAGTCAGTTTCCAACTCATAGCGACCATGTATAGAGTTTCTGAGGAGAGGCTGGTGAGTTTGAACCACCAACCTTGCAGTGCCACTACAGCACCAAACCAGGACTCCCTATTTGTCTTTGTTGTTGTTGTTGTTAAGTGCTGTCTAGGGTTTCCAAGGAGCAGCTGGTGAGTTTGAACTGCTGACCTTGCAGTTCAAACCGACCTTGTGGTTCAGTGTTTACTCTACAGGGTCACTCCAGGACATCATATTTATCTTTAGACTAGCATATAGCACATTACACAAGGGATTAAAGACTTGGATTCAAGGTCCAGCTCTCTAATTTAATAGAATTGGCTGTCCAAAGTATTAAATTATTTCACTTCCACTTGTCTTTATTTAGGAAATCTTTATATTTAAAGTAATATTGTCAACTTAGTTGTAAACAAAAAGAAAACAATAGGCATTTAAATCATATGATTGTACTTTTTGGTTATCCAGGTGATAAAGAATAATGTGTGTATGGGGTGAGCGGGTATACATGTGTGTACTACCTACATACATTCATCAAGTACACAATGCATATGTGTATGTATATGTGATATAAAATATTTAATGATAAGCATCGCATAGTTCCCTGAGAGTACGTACATATACCAAGTTTAATACACAGTGGTGTAGATCAATTCTATTTTAAATGTTTTAATGTTTCTTCTTGTTATTGATTTCTAGGTATTTCACACATGTATTGGTTTTTTTGGTGAATGAAAATTAACAAAACAAAATATTGGTCCTTCATCTTGGATAGTTTGAGAAGCAATGATATATTTTACTGCAATTAATAAAATTTAAAAAGAAAAAGATATTTTTTCTTTCTTATTCAAGCTTACTTTCTTATGACTCAGATTCCCTATCATAAGTTTTCTTGGATGGGTCTATTAACGTCTAGTTACAAGACATTCCCATACCCAGTTACTATCTTTTCATGATGGATATGTTGTTGTTGTTAAGTACCATCGAGTCAGTTCTGACCCATAACAACCCTGTATAGGGTTTCTGAGGAGCAGCTGGTGAGCTTGAACCACTAACCTTGTGATTCAAACGGCTTTGGAGTCTGGCACATTAACTCACAGCGCCACACCAGGATTCCTTTAGACTATATAGTTTATAAGTTGTTCAAGTGAATGAGAATCGAATTTGGCCAATGGCCGTCAGCAACTCAGATATAAGCATACACATTCTTCCACATATGATCTAGCATTCTTTGATATTTATTCATAAATACTCAAGTATTATTCACAATCTTATTCATAAAGGTATAATATTAAGATGTGTTGAAACCACTAAATTAATTTTTCGATTAAACTTCCCTTAATTATGATTACTTTTCTAAATAGCTCCTTGATTTGTTTTCATTCCAAACAGTAATTTTAAAAATTGTTATAACTTAAACACATTAAAAGTATCTAAACTTGCCTATATACCCAAAACCTTAAAGGCAACCAGCACGGAAATCTTTTTCTGTTTCACCAAAACCCTTGAACACCACCACTTCCATACCCCTTGTAAAGCAGTCCTTCAGCCAATCATCTTTGTTCATTAGTTGCAGGCTCTACATTTTCTGGTCAACATCATGCTCTTAATAGTTAAAACATTTCATAAGCTGGATATTGCCACTTAATAACATTTCACTAAGCTGATAAAACTTAGAAGGATTATTTAAAAGAACCCCACGCTGATACACTATCATTTCTAAATGTCAAGAACTTCAAGCTCAGCTCATAAAAATGAAGCTCAGACTCAGAGACAACACTGCCTTCTGAGATAAATCTCTTTTTACCTCTTCCTGTTTTGGGTAAGCATAGTCTCAACCGAGTCTAATGACCTCCAAAAGCAGCAACAATTTTAAGGTCTATGTCCATTCCAGTCAGCAGATGGTACAGAAGGGCTTAACAGGTGTCTGAGCCTAACTTTATACTTGCACTAGTTCTGCCCTCAAAAACATGTTCTCCAAACATCTGTCTCAAAAACACATGTGTTGTATTAAGGGAAGATTTTTAAACCAACGTTGTGTTAATATTTCCTATCCTGACTTCTTTTCAAACAATCTTTGTATCTTTCAAATGCATATATCTAGTATAGGAGATACTGCAGTTGGGGTTGAATAATCATGAAGAGATTAGAAAAAAATCTGAAAATATTTGCTTTGCTTGAATCTAGAAATAAAGCTGTTCATGTGTGCCTCTCATAGTTTGAACTAATATTCAAAGATGAGGGTTTGGGGTTTGTTATGCCTTTTTTCCCCCCCTGAAAAATGTAATCTTCATTGAATTAAATTTTAAATGAAAGGTTAGAGTACTTTATGAAACTTATGGATTGCAAATATTTTCAAATGAAATTATATTGCTGATTTGGTAGGGGAGATTTTTATCACTTCTTTTGTGTGTATCCATGAATTTGTGTGTGTGTGTCTGTGTATGCTTGAAGTATCAATTTCCTATTATAAGGAAAGAAACAGAGAACTGAAGATAAGGTAACCTTTGTTGGGAGAATTCTTGTCAGAATTCAACTGAATAAGGCAGTCATGAGAACCCTGGAAAGACAGTCTATATTTAGGTTGGTAGGCCTTAGATCAGGAGTATTGGGTTGTATAAGTTGCATAGCATCAAGTTCAGGGAGTGGCTGAAGGGGACTCTGGGTTCTGTGACTCTCTTGGGAGGGATCCGCCCCAGAGAGACGCCCTGGCCTGCTACTGTGAAATGACCTCACAGTGGAGTTCTAGATTGGACCAGGAGTCATGAACTACTGTTCAAGTTCAAGGCCCATGGCTATGGACTCTCTTACTGGTTCAAATTGCTTTGATGCTTTTTGTAGAGATTCGTTAAGTACCCACCTTATGTACAGCAGTCTTTCTTGGTGCTGTGGGGAAATAGGAGGCAATGTAAGATATGACCTTTAAAACGCTTATGGCCCAGCTATATAGATGAATTGTTCAGCAACAACTCTGACAGGATTGTGTCTATTGTGCATTTAGGTCTCTTTTAGCGGGTCAGTTGTTTTGAGAAAAAAATCCATACATGACATACTATTTCCTTATTAAATAGAATTCTTAAACGTATACCATATGCCCCAGAAAACAATGCTATTAAAAAGCTTCCTCACAAACTTTACTAGACACCACTATCTGTCCTAGGCATACCCTGGTTCTATAGAACTTTCTTTAAGGATGGAAATGTTCTATATTTGTACTGCTCAATATAATAACTGTTAGCCACATGTGGCTATGAGAACTAGAAATATGTCCAGTGTGACTGAGAAATTACATTTGTAATGTAATTTAATTATTTGAACTTTAAACTTAGCTAGCCACATTTTCCAAATGCCCGAATCTAATCTCAAAATTGGAAAGTTGGACTACTTGTAACACATGCTTCACATGTGCTGTTTCCAATATGTTTTGTTTAGTAAATTGACTCACTTGTTTCACTAATCACAATATGGGCATTCTAACGAGCTCAGGAGACATAGCAGAACTTGTTAACCTTGTTGATTTTAAGAGCCATCGAGTCAGCTCTCCATAGCAACCCTATGTACAGTAGAACAAAACACTGCCCTGTCCTGTGCCATCTTCACAATTGTATTGGCTGCATTGTTCCAGTGACGTGTCAGTTCATACCATTGGGGGTCTTTCTCATTTTTGCTGACAGTCCCCATTGCCAAGCATGATGTCCTTTTCTAGGAACTAGTCCCTCCTGATAACACGACCAAAGCATATGAGACAAAATATCCCCATCGTCAATACTACTTCCAAGATAGGTTTTTTTTTTTTTTTTGCTTATCATGATACGTCCAAGATTTTTCATCGAAACCATAATTCAAATGCATTAATTCATATCCAGTCTGCTTTATTCATTTTCCAACTTTCACATGCACATGAAGGTGACTGAAAATACCATGGCTTAGGTCAGGCACACTTCAAAGTGACATCTTTGCTCTTTAAAACTCTAAAGAGGTCTTTTGTAGCACCTTTGTCCAATGCAGTACATACTCATTAGCATACAACAGTAGTAATCATGGGTTTGTTTGTTTGTTTTATTATTGTCAAAATCTATGTAATCCGTTTATATAGCTAGGTAAAGGAAATAGCACTTACAAGTAAATGTTACAGGGGAAGGTCTAACATAACTATGATCAAATGTGAGTTCAGGAATGTCCTCAAGGAGATTCAATTCAGGAATTTTATAATGTTAATAGCTGCTTCTACATTTCATAAAATATCCATAAAATCAGAAAACTGAGTTGTTGTTGTTAAGTGCCGTCGAGTCGATTCCGACCCATAGCGACTCTGTATAGGGTTTCTGAGGAGCTGCTGTTGAGCTTGAACCGCCCACCTTGCAGTTCAAACAGCTTTGCAGTCTGGCGCGTTAACCCACAGCACCGCACCAGGACTCCAGAGGCTTTACATTTTTCAACTACAGAATTCAGTTGGAGGACAATTGTTGTTAAGTACCATGGAGTCGGTTCCGACTCATAGGACCCTGCACAGGGTTTCTGAGGCTATAATTCTTTACGGGAGCAGAAAGCCTCATCTTTCTCCCGCAGAACGGCTGGTAGTTTCCAACTGCCGACCTTGAGCAGCCCGATTCGTAACCGCTACGCTACTAGAGCGCCTTGGAAGACAATTAAGCAGCTAAAACATCAGGTTCTCTATATCAGAAGGGATAGTTAAAATATTTAACAAATTAGGAACTTTATTAAGAAAATAAGGATCCCTGGTGTGGCGCTGTGGGATAAAGCACGCGACCACAACGTAAGTTTGAACCACAAGGTCGGCAATACAAACTCACCCACTGCTCCCTGGAAGTCCTATACAGGGTCACTATGAGTCGGAATTGACTTGACGACATTTAACAACAACAACAACACTGAGAAAATAAACAGCTTTCCTCCTTACCATTCAAACTTTATCATACTTACTACGACAACAACAACAAAAGCTATATAAATAAGAACCTCAAGAATCCCTATTAAAATATTTCTGAAAGCAAATATAAGGAAACAATACTGAAATGGAAATGAGAGTCTGGAGGCTTATAACTGTTTTATCAAACAAGCTGTTCTGTGGCCTTATAAAGTGAAATCTTTTTTTAATCATTCTTTGTTTAATTAAAATGTAAATAATCATATTCTAAAGAAGTCTGGTTTTCCCAGTGAACTTAGCTTTCTTCAAAGGAGATGCCACACAGCATCCTAGTAATTCTGCATTTGACCAATCAGGTCGTGAAACTTCTTTTTATGTGGAGCGTTATATTGTCATTCTTTGTGCAGTTAAATTAGGTTTTATGGTTTAAAATTGCCCTATTAACTTGGTGCTTCCTGCGTTTTCATTAACTCAAAACATATTTGATATCATGATAAGCTCCCCTGAAATGAAACTTCCCTTCTGGAATAAGTCATTCTATTATAGCAGATGCTTACCACGGAACTTGGTTTTGAACATTACACTGCTTTAATGTGCTTCTCTATGAATTGATGCTTTAGATGAGGCTATACAACAGTAGCATTTAAAACCATATGCTCTGTTTTAGGCCAAGTCATTTCCCCTCTCTCCTACTGTAAATCTGAGAGGCAAACAATAGTTGAATTCCAGATTATACTTCTTTTCAGAAGCAACCTTTGCAAAGTGCCTGTGTGTACCTGAAGTTACTCTGCTCACAGCATACAGCAGCAACACCAAAGGGAACTTTAATAAAACATACATGCCTGGCTCATATCAGGGCAACTAAACTAGACCCTTTAGACCATCAGCACTCAACGGAAGCAGTAGTCAAGAAATCCAATGACATATTGCATTAAGCAAATCTGTTGCACAAGACCTCTGTGCAGTGTCCAAGAAGAAAGATATCAGTTTGAGGACTAAGGTGTGCCTGACCCAAACCATGGTATTCTCAAAAGCCTCATATGCATGTGAAAGTTGGACAGTGAGTAAGGAAAACCATCGAAGAATTTATTATGCTATGGTGTTGGAGGAGAGTACGTAAAGTCCCATGAGCTGCCAAAGAAGGAATAAATCTGTGCTGGAAGGAGTACAACCAGAATGCTCCTTAGAAGCCAGTTGGTGAGACTTCGTCGCTCATATTTCAGACATGTTATCAGGATGAACTGGTCCCTGGAGAAGGACATCATGCTTGATGAAGTGAAGGATCAGCAAAAAAGAGGAAGACCCCTAACGAGATGGATTGGCACCGTGGCAGCAACAATGGGCTCAAGAGTAACACAACAATTGTGAGGATGGCCCAGGGCCTGGCAGTGTTTCATTCTGATGCACATAGGGTCATTCTGTTGTGCATAGGGTCACTGTAAGTCTGAACCAACTCAATGGCACCTAACAACAACAACCCCAACACAGTAATTCTTATATTTTGGCAGAGGACTTGTTTAAAAAGATTTACAGTTTCTGATTCTGAAAGTCAGGGGTGGGCCTTGAACACTGACATTTCTCAATTGAATTCTCTCTGGGGGTGATGTAAATGGTCACAGAGAACCCTCTTCCTCTGGTATTGCTTTATCCAACAGTAAAATGAGGAGGTCTGAGAGAAAGAGAGACACTTTGGTTGACCCATTAGGACCTTTGGTGACCCCTAGAACATTTCTAGGTTGAGTTATTCTAGGTTGACTCATTTCTGGGGTTCTCAGAAAAGTCTGCAAGTCAGCATAAAACCAAGGATCTCAACTGCATTGGAAAGGGTCACTTAGATTTTCTCTTTCTTGAAAATGAATTTATGCCGTGTGGGAAGCCTAATTCCTTTATTCAACATATTGGGCACTGGCACTGTAGGATAAGCACTGGACTGTAAAGTTGGCTTGAACAACAGGTTGGAGGTTCAAACTCATCAGCCACTCCTCAGAAACTCTATACAGAATCACTGTGAGTCAGAACCGACTCAAAGGCACTTCGCAAAACAAAACAAAACAAAACCTATGTGCCAAGGACTTCTAATGTGGACCTGTAGGATAAGCAATGGATTGCTACCTGCAAGGTCAGCGGTTCACACCCACCTTTAACAACTCTTCAGTCTTTAACAGCAACTAAGTGCCAAAGCAAAAAAAAAAAAAAAAAAAATGGAGCAGAAGAGAGGCAAGACCCTTGAATATTTATCTCTATATATGGATTTCAAAAAATTCATGGAAAATGTAATAGAAAGATAATGTTTTCTGCTCCCACAAAGACTTATAACCTCGAAAGCCCCATACAGGGTCAGTATGAGTCAGAACTGACTCTAGTAACTTAGCAACAACAACAACACTGTAAGTATATATGTACATATAGTATATATGTACATATATGTATATATGTACAGGCTCCTCATAAGCACAATTAAGTGTCTGGAATGCCCATTCTTTGTAATGTCATCCATAGTTTGTTGTGATCCACACAGTCAAATGCCTTTGCATAGTCTATAAAGCACAAGTAAATTATCTTTATGGTATTCTTGAATAATAGCAATCAAGAATCCACACTTGAAGTTTCATTAATTCATCAAAAGAGATGCTCAAAATCATTATTCTTTGATGAAATGAGTGATGTTCAAAAGATTCAATTGGCTAGATAGACGTTATAGGCTTTATAATGAATGTGGTACTAGTACTTAGCAAGGCCAGGAATCTAACATCTTTAGTTATGTGGCCTAGGTCTAGCTCTAAAGTTCCCTTTAGTCCTTATCCCTCTTTTTTATTTCATGGAGGACTCTGTCACCTGATATGGTTGGAAGACTGGTTGATCTTTCTCATAATGAACCTCTCTTGCTGATGTCCCCAAGCATGGAGACTGGAGACTTACAGGCTTAAGTTACATGACTGTTTTTGGCACTGTTTGTTAGTAAATTTTGGCACATTTGGCAAAATTTGCTCTCAGACTTACTTTAATTGTAGCACAGCACCTGGTTGCAAGGTTGTGGGGAAAAGGTTACATTAGATTATCTACCTGTCTCTAACTGTAGAATTCTTCTAAAATATGCTGTAAAGATCTGATAATTGCTGAATGGCAAAATTGGTGTAAGTTAGGTTTTATAACAGAAGCTTTAAGATATCTAAAGCTTCTATTTGAGAAATAATGGCCTGATTTAAATACGTCACTAAACTGTTTTTAACCTTTTAGAACTTTGAACTTTACTAATCTTCACCATTTCAAAAGTATGCCCTACTCTTATATTTTCAAATAAATTAGAATTTCATTCATGAATGGGATGGGTTTGCGCTGATTCCACACAAATGGAAAACGAATGCAAAAGCATATCATTCACAATGCACAGATGTATTACACTAAAAACAAAGTTGTCCCTTGCGTAAAACTGATAATTACACTAATAAAAGCAGAACATTAATCCTTATTATTTCTTTTCTTCAATCATTTATATATACATACACAAACTAAAGTCAGCCCTATC
Organism: Chrysochloris asiatica; assembly: GCF_000296735.1. Lineage (NCBI taxonomy): Eukaryota > Metazoa > Chordata > Mammalia > Afrosoricida > Chrysochloridae > Chrysochloris > Chrysochloris asiatica. Next base: position 1,408,916 of record NW_006408536.1, read on the forward strand.
CTCCCCTCCTGCTAGCTAATCCACAGATTGGCAAGGGTAATTTCAACAGGACACAGCAGGTCCTCCTGGAGCAATAGCTTCACATTATATGCATTTTAATGAAGAAAGGATCGCTTGCTATTGAAGATCTAATTGTTTCAGTTCATAGAGTCTAGCCCCATGCTTCCCTCCGCACCCATGTTTTTTTAATGAAGCTTTTAAAAAATTTTTAAGATCATTTAAATGCAATTTCTACAGTGTATTTATTCATTAATTCACCAAATATTTATTAAGGGCCTCCTGAATGTCAGAATCAGTGGATCATTTTTTTTTTATTGCAAATACCTTTATTCAATAGCATACATAGTAATTATACACGTGGACCTTACCTTGTAGAGTACACAGCAATCAAATGCAGTACATCTGTGGAAAGAGACAGTCCAGAAGCATACTGTTATCAGTCAGAACAACGCCAGGGTTCAACTGAAGAACAGACTATCAATTGCTCATATGCAACTACAAGTTGAAGCTGAAGGAAATGTAAACAAATCCACAGGATCTAAAATACAACCTTGAGTTTATCCTACCTGAATTTAGAGCAAGAACACTAAACATTAATGACCGAAGATCTAATGACCACTAATTGAGAGCCCAGACAAGTTGAGGGATGACATTAAGGACATCTTACTTCGAGAAAGCAAAAAATCATTGAAAAGAAAAGAAAGACATAAAAGATCAAGTGGATGTCAGAAGACTCTGAACCTTGCTCTTGGCTGTACAGTAGCTAAAGTGAATGGAAAACATGACAAAGTAAAAGAGCTGAACAGAAGATTTCAAAGGGCAACATGAGAAGATGAAATAAAAAGATGATAATTAAATGTGCTGAGATTTGGAGTTAGAAAGGTAAAAAGGAAGAACGTGCTTAGCATTTTTCAAACTGAAAGAACTAAAGACAAAATTCAAGCCTTGAGTTGGAATATTGAAGGATTCTGTGGGCAAGATATTGAACGACCCAAAAAGAAGCAAGGGAAGATGGAAAGACTACATAGTCACTGTACCGAAAAGAATTGGCTGATGTTCAACCATTTCAGGAGGTAGCATATGATCAAGAACCAATGATATTAAAGGAAGAATTCCAAGCTGCATTGAAGGCATTAGGAATAAAACAAGACTTCGAGACTTGGCAGAATATAAATTGAGATATTTCAACAAATGGATGTAGTGCTGGAAGGACTTAATCAATGATGCCAAGAAATATGGTAGACAGTTTTTACCTGACCAACGGACTGGAAGGGATCCATATATGTACCAAGAAAGATCATCCAACAGAGTGCAAAAATTATCAAGCTGCATCACTAACAATATCACATGTAAATAAAGTTTTGCTGAAGATAATTCAAAAACGGTTGCAGTAGTACATTCACAGGGAACTACCAGAAATTCAAGAAGGGTTCAGAAAAAGAGGAACATTATCAAGGGTATAAGGAGCCCTGGTTGTGGGTTAAACGTTGCACTGCTAACTGTAAGGTCAGCAGCTAAAATCTTCCAGTTACTCCATGGCGAAAAAGATTTACAGCCTTGAGACCCCTATACAGGGTCACTATGAGTCAGAACTGACTTGATGGCACACTACCACCACCACCTCAAGGAGATGGACTGACATAGTGACTGCATCACTGGGCTGAAATCTGGCAACAATGGTGAGGATGGCACAAGGCCGAGCAGTATTTCACTCTTTTGTATATAGAGTCACTAGGCATTGAAGTCGATTCTATGGCACCTATCAACAATAACAATAATCCTGTTTGATTATAAGTAAGTTTATAAGTGCAATCCTGATCCTGTTTGAGAATAAAAATTATTAGCTAAATATGAAGCCTTTTGTTAGTTTTGTGCAATTAGCAATTGGAAACGGTTATATTGCCAGTATCCATAAAACTGACCTCATGTTTAGATATTATCATGGGAGTAGTTGAAAGGAAGGAAAAGTTATTTTAAAAAGAGAATCATAAGGAATACACGATCTGAAAACAATCAGAGTTGAAGAAAGAAATAGATGTTTTCCTGTTAACCTTCTCAACCTTGGTTCTAATGAGTAGAAAGGCCTGAGAACAGTGCATCAGTTAATGGGAGGGAGTTCATAAAGAGTCACGTGATCCTCAGGAAATAATAATTTTACCAGATGAAAATGTTTGAGAATGAACGCTTTAAAAAATAATTGCTCAATACATGCCTTGACTTTTGAGACATTAATATACTCTCTATTCAATAAATCTATATAGTTGTTGTTGTTGTTGTTAAGTGCCGTCGAGTCGGTTCCGACCCATAGCGATCCTGTACAGGGTTTCTGAGGGTGTAAATCTTTACGGGAGTAGAAAGCCTCATCTTTCTCCCGCGGAGCGGCTGGTAGTTTCGAACCGCTGACCTTAAGGTTCACAGCCCGATTCGTAACCACTACGCTACCAGAATCTATATAGAGCACCAACTATATGCCAGCTCTGACATCTCAGATGCTGTTCTGAGTGAGATGAAGCAAGAGTCTCTTGTCTTGGAAAAGATCGTGGATGGCACAAATGGTTAAGTCCTCAACTGCTAACCCAAAGGTTGGAAATTCAAGTCCACCTCAAAGTGCCTTAAAAGAAATGTCTGGAAATTTACTTCTAAAATATCAACCATTGAAAACCTAAAGATCACAATTCTACTGTGACACACATGGAGTCACTCTCTTGGAATTTCTTAGAGAACCGAGGAAAGTGGATATCTAGAACATAATGAAACAAGCAGATAAGCAAGCGATTTTAGATGCAGTTAACTGCTATGAAATAAATAGCAGCTTGAGAATACAAAGTCAAATATTACAACCAAACGTGCAAAAATCTGGAGTCAGAAAACCAAAAGGTAAGAACATGCTCAGCATTCCTCAAGCTGGGGGAACTGAAGAAAAAATTCAAGCCTCAACTTTCATCATTGAAGGATTCTCTGCAAATTATTGAATGATGCAGAAAGCATCAAAAGAAGATGGAAGGAATATACAGAGTCACTGTACCAAAGGAAATGGTTGATGTTCAACCATTTGAAGAGGTAGCATATGCTCAAAAGCCAATGATACTGAAGGAAGAATTCCAAAGTGCATTGAAGGAATGGGCAAGGAACAAGGCAAATCAATGGAATACAAATCGAAACATTTCAAGAAAATGAGGTGGCACAGGAGGCACTCACTCATCTATGCCATGAAATTTGGAAGACAACTATCTGGCCAACTGATTGGCAGAGATCCGTATTTGTGCCCATTCCAAAGTGAGGTAACCCAATGGAATGCGGAAATCATTGGACAATATCTTTGAAATCCCATATGAGTAAAGTTTTACTAAAGGTAATACAGAAACAGCTGCAAGCATACATTGACAGAGAACTTCCAGAGGTTCAAGCCGGATTCAGAAGAGAATGTGGAACGAGGGATATCTTTGCAGATTTCTAATGGATCTTGGCTGAAAGCAGAGAATACCTGAAAGATGTTTACCTGTGCTTTATTGCCTATGCCAAGGCTTTTGACATGACAAGCTATGGACAACATTGCGAAGTATGAGTATTCCTGAACACTTAATTGGGCTTATGAGGAATCTGTACATGCACCAAGAGGCAGTTGTTTGAACAGAACATGGGAACACTGAATGTTTTAAAAATTAAGAAAGGTGTGTGACGAGGTTGTATTCTTTCACCATACTTATTAAACTTGTATGCTGAGCAAATAATACAAAAAGCTGAGTTCTATGAAGAAAAATGTTGCGTCAGGATTGGCGGAAGACTCATTAACAACCTGCGATATGCGGACGATACAATCTTGCTTGCTGAAAGTGAAGAGGACTTAAAATACTTACTGATGAAGATCAAAGACCACAGTTTTCAGTATGGTTTACATCTCAATGTAAAGAAAACAAAAATCCTCACCACTGGACCAATAAACAACATTCTTATCAATGGAGAAAAGACTGAAGTTGTCAAGGACTTCATTCTTCTTGATCAACCATCAACACTCATGGAAGCAGCAGTCAAGAAATCAAGTGATGTATTGCATTAGGCAAATCTGCTACACAAGACCTTTTTAAAGTGTTGAAGAGCAAAGATGTCAGTTTGAGGACTAAGGTGCGCCTGATCCAAGCCATGGTATTTTCAATAACTTCATAAGCATGTGAAAGCTGGACAGTGAATAAGGAAGACCATAGAAGAATTGATGCTTTTGAGTTATGGTGTTGGAGGAGAATATTGAAAGTGCCATGGGCTGCCAAAAGAACAAACAGATCTGTGTTGGGAGAAGTGCAGCCAGAGTGCTTCTTGGAGGCCAAGATGGCCAAATTTCATCTCTCATACTTCGGACATGTTTTCAGGAGGGACCAGTTGCTGGAGAAGGTATCATTTTTGGTCAGGTGGAGGCTCAGAGAAAAAGAGAAAGACCCCCAGCAAGATGGATTGGCAAAGTGGCAGCATCAATGGACTCAAGCGTGGCAACAATTGTGAGGCTGGCCCAGGACTGGGCAGTGTTTCGTTCTGTTGTGCATAAGGTCACTATGAGTCGGTACCAACTCGATGGGCCCTAACAACAACAACAATTGGGTGGGATCATGTAAATAAGGTATACAGAACTCTAAGGCTGTGATTGGTTAGTTTTGTCCTATAGCTAGGCTAGCCAGAAGCAAAGATAAAAGCTCTCAGGACCATCAAGAAGAAAGGGCATGAGTGGAGCCTGAGATGTCATCAAGAGACAACAGCAGAGACTACATATGACGGCAGAGGCATGGAGAGAGGACAGCTGCCAGCTCTAGGTCTATGGACTAAGTAAAGCTGAGTGCCTACTGGCTTGCAGAATAATGCCTTTGGGTATTCACAACCTGGCTAAAAGAGCTTTGTATCACTTGCCCAAGCACGACAGAGGCCAAGGGGCCACATGGCTGAGAGACCGAAGAACAGAGTGAGGTGTGCCTGACTGGAGCAATTGCTGCAGCTTGAGTTGGCTTTGATCCTGAATTGTACCCTGTTCATATCCTTAATAAACCCCAAGTATTATTATGAGTTCATTGTGGCCATTGCAATGGATTATCAAACAGAGATGTGAAACAAAGAGTGCTGTAGGAGGAACTATTGGTGTCAGAATAGGGTAAGGAAGGTTGTAGGGTGCAAGCATGTCTGACCTCCACTTCATAGGAGTCAGTTGTGGGCTGATTTTGAGTTTGATACTCTTTCCCTCTTGTGAAGTCAGGGGAAGAGGTTGCTCCCACATGGTTTTTGCACTGAGGAATATTGCTTTATTTTGGATGAACATATAATCTGCTTTCTTTCTCATACCATGTATCACCTTCTAATGTACTATGCAAGTTATTTTTACTTTGTATTACATGTGTTGTTTGTTTTCTGTCTTTCTTCCCTAGAATGTCATATCCACAGGAATTGAAATCTGGATCTACTTGTTCACTGACAGCACAAGTGCCTAGCAGAGTGCCTGGCGTATACTTAGTATTGTTGTAGTTAAGTATGTATAGCAGACTCTCAAATATTTGTAGAATAAAATGAATGCTCTTTAGTTCTGAATAAATTCAGACACCATTGCGTCACCAAAGAATTTGTACACATGCAAACACTCATACAGCATTAAATTCCTATTGACTTACAACTCTTTCATTATCTGTTAGTAATTAATTAGTGCATGCTGATTGTTGTTGTGGTGGTGGTGGTTAAGTGTGGTTGAGTTGTTTCTGACTCATAGTGACCCTGTATAGGGTTTCCAAAAAGCGGCTGGTGAGTTTGTGGTTCAAACTGATCTTGCGGGCCAGTGCATTATCCCACAGCACCACACCAGGCCTCTTCAGTCTTAACGAAATATCATAGAACAACCACTATTAGAAAAACATTAAATGAGGGTACTATAAAAATTGATATCAGTGCTTTGATAACCATGTTTTTGACTAAATAATCTTTCAAAAGAAAGTTTTGGGTACCCAAATGTGACCCTTGAAAATCTTGAATTATGTAAAGCTGCTGTCTTTATTATACAATTCTAGCAAACTGTAGAACAGAAATATATGTGATACCTAAAAAGATTAGGTTATACTGAAAAACATAATAGAGATTTTGAACATATGGAATAAAACCTGATTTTCATGTCCCAGTTCCAAATGTCACAAGCACCTGTGCAAGGTCTTGATGGTAGCAAATCAGATGCATTCTTTGCTTCCCTCTGTCTAGCGCTTTTAAGATCCTCTGTAAGGCTAAAGTTGTCTTTAAGTTTTGCATATCCCATAATCCCCTCTAGGTTATTTCATAACTAAGTAATTACTGCTTTCCAGGATACTAAGGGGAAGGTCTTCCTTTGTTGTTGTTACTGTTGAGCCAGTTCTGACTCATAGTGACCTTGTGGACACAGAATGAAACACTGCCTGGTCTTGTGCCATCCTCACAACTCTTCCTATATTGGAGTCCATTGCTGCAACCACTGTGTCAATCCATTTCCTTGAGGGTCTCCCTTATTGTCACTGACCCTCCTCTTTTTAGACCCAATATTCAAATTGAATATTCATATTCAGAGTGAAATAGCGTTTCATTGGTTACAAACATGCTAATTCAAGGGTCTTTTCATTATAGGATTAGCAACAGAAAAATGAGTGTGTTAGAGTAATTAAAAATTAAGCTTCTGTATGCTGAGGTATTAAGGTTGATATCATCTCATATAGGATAAAAAGGCCTGTTGTTGTTGTTAGGTGCTATCGAGTTGGTACCAACTCATAGTGACCCTATGCACAACAGAACGAAACAATGCCCAGTGCTGGCTCAACCTCACAATTGTTGCCACTCTTGAGCCCACTGATGTTGCTACTTTGCCAATCCATATTGCTGCGGGTCTCCCTCTTCATTTTGAGTTGTGCCCCATTAGCAAATGAAGGTCCTGCGGACTTTACAGCAGTTTACTCCCAAAGGCTTTACTCCATTCGCGTCATCACAGTCAACTCTACTTTGAGGAGGCAGCTCTTCCCTAGTCGCATATCCCTATGATCTGAGAAAATGGCCAGGCAATGGTTGATGTGAGGTTCATTACCACAGACCAGTTTTCATACTAATGGTCTATGGATATTCCTTTGTGTCTGGCTTCTTTTGCTCAGCAGAATGGTTTTAAGATTCATCCATGCTCTTACATGCATCAGTGATAGTTTACTCTTTTATTGTTGAGTTGTTTTTCCTTGTATGTGTTCTTCTATTTACCAAACCATTTGGTTTGTTTCCTGTTTGGGCTTATTATGAATAAAGCTGCAATGAACATTTGTGTATAAGTCTTCTGTGTCCATACACATTGTTCCATTTCTTTTAGATAAATACTTAGGAGTAGAATGCTGTGTCATGTATGGGCAGATAGATGTATGTTTAACATTATAAGAGACTATTAAACTTTTCTGAAGTGCTGTTTTAGTTTCCTAGGGCTGCCATGAAAAACACCACAATGTGGGTTGGCTTCAAAGAACAGAAATGTATTCCCTCACAGTTCTAGAAGGTAGAAATCCAAATTCAGGTTTTGGCAGGGCTATACTGGTGTCAACTCTAGAAGAAGAGCCCCCCTTGTCTCTTTCAGCTTCTATGGTGGTGGTTATGTGCCGTTGAGTCGGTTCCGACCCATAGCGACCCTGTACAGGGTTTCCGAGGCTGTAAATCTTTACAGGAGCAGAACGCCTCATCTTTCTCCTGCGGAGCAGCTGGTAGTTTCGAACTGCTGGCCTTAAGGTTCACAGCCCGATTCGTAACCACTACACTACCAGAGCTCCTATAGGCTTGGCATTTCTTGGTATTCCTTGACTAGTGGATAGATCCTTGCAAGTTATGTTTCTCTTATATGTGGCTTTGATTCTCCTTTTTTGTTTGTCCTCCTTTATAAGATTTTATAGGACTTTTTAAGACCTATCCTACTCCAGTATGACCTTATGAATTAACTGAATACCTTTGCCAAAAAAACAACAAAACCATGTTTCTCCAAACAAGATCTCATTCATTTGTCCTGGAGTTAGGACTTCAACATATTTTGAGGGGGGATACAGTTCAATCCATAACAAGTAATTATAATATTTTCATTCCCATCAGTAATGTTTCATTTCTATTTGCCCCATATCCTCACCAACAGTTAGTATGATCAATCTTTTACATTGAAGTGATTTGAATTAGTGTCTAGTGGAATCTCAGTGTGGCTTCCATTTTCATTTCCCTGATGACTCCTGATACTAAGCGTCTTTTCATGAGATGATTGTCTGTTCAAATACGCTCATTTGTGAGGTGTCTAGCTTCATAATGAAAACAATTGAATTGAAATTGGCTGCAATTATTTACAAAACGGCTGAACGCTCAAGCATGTGGCAGGTTTATCAACAAGTTTCAGCTTCCATAAGCTGATTGCTTGATTGAGTTGAGATCTAGTAGCATTTGTGGCATCGTGCATTTTAATGCAGGAAGTTGTCATTCATCCTATGTATAGACAGGTTTTTCTATTTTGTTGCAAGAGACCAAGGCAGTCTCAGATTAGCATAACCTATCAGTGTCCTCATATTGAATTATTTGCATTCTTTTAACTTAAAATTATAATCAAGATTAGAGTATCTTGTTCTCTCTAAGACACATGTAATCTGAAATTGGCACAGCAAGAGTTTGCCACAAATGTGAGAGGAGATAGAGATGGCTCATTTGCTTTTAAAATGGATACGATGAAGACAGCATGTGTAGAGAAGAATTAACTAACTGGAACAAACTATATCCTCAACCGTTCCTCTCAGGTGGAAATCCCATGATCACAGTTTTTTAAGATAATAAGCAAGTCCATAAACTGAAAAGCCCTGATTTTTAATCATTGAAATTCTATTTTAATTCAGAATTTGGTGAAGTAGAGCAGCTGCTCATGAAAACTTCATATCCACACATAATCTCATTTTTCTGTTGCTAATCCTACAATGAAAAGACCCTTGAATTAACATGTTTGTAACCAACAAAACACTATTTCACTCTGCATATGAATATTCAATTTGAATATTGGGTCTAAAACGTCTGTTGGAATGCATTGTATGATGCTCAATACCCTACCTACAGTAGAGAATATTTGAATAGTGTGTTCGAAATTTACATAATGGGAAATGTAGTGGGGTTGGGGCAAAGACTAGAATAAGCCTGAGGAATATTTCAGTATTAATGGAGAACTAGCTAGTTGGATTAAACACTAGAAGTCTTTATTGATGTAGAAGAGGAAGTACAAATAAACCATAAAGACCAACAGTAACAATGTGATAAAAGAAACAGAATCTAGGTAAATAAAATGACATATCTATGTCACATGAAAATGGCTAAATGGATTTTAACCAACTGCCAAAGCAAGTTAGGGATGGTCTGAATTAAAATATATATAATGTGGGAGGGTCCTCAGGCAGCATTTGAAAACATAGCTCTCCTCCAGAGCAGCTGAAGACTTCAGTAGAGTAAATGTGTCTTCCAGAAGGACAACAGCTTGGACTTTTATTTAATTTTTTTAATGATGGTTTATGATTCTTTAGAGTAACTTGCAAGAAGCCAACTGAAATAACTGCATTTTTCGTGCATTACATCAGGGTTTTGTGGTAATGTTGTTGCTGCTTTGGTTTTGTTTGTTTTGAATATTATTCGTTAAGTGTGCATGGCATTCTGAGGTTGCATTTTCAAAATACAACTACTAATAATGGCAAGAATAATAATAAATGACAAATAATATTTTGTTTCAAATACCTCTATGTATAGTTTTGTGGAATAATATGACAGAGTTTATAGATATGGAGTCCTGGTGTGGCACCATAGCATAAGCACGCGACCTCAAGTTAGGTTTGAACCTCAAGGTCGGGGTTCAAATTCATGAATGGCTCCTCAGAAACCCTCTACAGGGCTGCTGTGGAATACTGTGACATAGTTCATAGATACAGATATGTAGCTATGTATGAGCCCTGTTGGCACAGTGGTAAAGTGCTCAGAAGATCATTGAAATATCTCTGGCTCAAACCCATCTAATGCATGAGATGGATATAGCAGTCTGCTTTTCTAAAGACTTACAGCTTACAAAACCTTACAAGGTAGTTCTACTCTGCCCTTGTCTTACAGTGTCATTATGAGTCAAAATCACCTCATCAGCAACAAGTTTTCCATGTTAGAGGCAAGAATTCCCTTTTTGGATACTATGATTTTGGCTTTAGCACAATTTCTTCTCTGTGTACCAAGTAACGTGCCTCCAACTCAATTCAGCCTTTCAGTGCCCACATTCAGTCACAAAAGTTTCCACCTCAAGCTTCATTCATTCTCGATTGCTCCTCCTATTCCTCCTTATTGCTAATTACTTTAGTTTCTAGGCAGAGACTCTCTCCCAGGCCAATCTCTAAAGACTCCTAAACACATCCCATGACTTCAGTTCTTCCTGCTGCTGATCCAGACTTTGCTCTGCCACCATAGTTATCACTCTAGTTACTTTAGACCCTTTGGTTAGGTGGCGTGAATCAAGTCGATCCTGACTTACAGCGACCCTGTGTAGGGTTTCCAAAGCTGTCAATCTTTATAGGAGCAGAAAGTCTCATCTTTGTCTCTGGAGCAACTGGTAGATCCGAACTTCTGACCTTGTGCTTAGGAGCCCAGCTCATAACCGACATTTACTACTCCCTTTACTGGACTGTTTCTCTGCTATTCATAAGGTTTTCAGTGACTAAATATTCGAAAGTAGTTCGTCACTCCTTCTTCCTAGTCTGTCTTCGTCTGGAAGCTCATCTGAAATCTGTCCACCATGGGTGACCTTGCTGGAATTTAAAATACCCGTGACATAGCTTCCAGAATCACAGCAACTCACAAGTCACCACAGTACAACAAACTGTCTTTGAGTTATGGTGTTGGAGGAGAATATTGAAAGTACATGGGCTGCCAAAAGAACTAACAGATCTGTGTTGGAAGAAGTGCAGCCAGAGTGCTCCTTGGAGGCCAAGATGGCCAAACTTCATCTCTCATACATTGGACATATTGTCAGGAGGCACCAGTCGCTGGAGAAGGATATCATGTTTGGTAAGGTGGAGGGTAAGAGAGAAAGAGGAAGACCCCCAGCGAGATGGATTGGCAAAGTGTCAGCATCAATGGGCTCAAGCGTGGCAACAGTTGTGAGGTTGGTCCAGGACTGGGCAGTGTTTCTTTCATTCTGTTGTGCATAGGACCATTTCCAAGTCTTACAATTCCCTCCATGCTCTGTGTTCATATATTAAATTTGTATAATATAGCAACAATGAACCTGAAAATGGTTTGGAGCTTTACAAAACAATCAATGCGTTAGTCAATCAGTGCATTGATCAAATTTTAGGTATGCCATTTGCACATTAAAGAGGTGAGTGATTTTTTTCTACTACAAGATTTCCCCAAACTTTTACCCTTTTAGCATGCACTATGAGTCTTCATTGAGCAAAAATATAAATCTGTGGTCTATCACACACCTAGTTGACATGTGACTTTCTTTTCCTTGATTCACTGATTGTTGTTGTTGTCGTTGTCATTTGCTGTCGAGTTAGTTCCGACTCATAGGGATCCTGTATGGGTTTCCAAGGAGCAGCTGGTAAGCTTGAACCTACGACCTATTGGTTCAAACCGAAAAGGCAGTCCAACACATTAGCCCTCAGTGCCACAGTAAGACTCTTATTAATCTCTTAGAACTCATATTCCAGAAGAATTTGGGGAACATTGCCTTAGGGAAGTTTTCAAGGTCTTTTAAGCATGTATCAAATTTCGGACTCTTTTAAATAAACATAGGGCCGTATCACCTTATAGGGCACGCCACCTGAAACATCTTGCACATAAGTCAGAACGTGTACCTCAACAGGACTTTTTGTTTATAACCTCCATTGAGACCTTTTTGTTTGATGCTAAACTCAACTTAGAGAAACTGACACCAAATATGGAGCACTGTGGTACTGTAGGAAAAGCACTGGATTGCTAACAGCAAGGTTGACAGCTCAAACCTACAAGCCGCTAAGTGACAGAAAGATGAGGCTTTCTGTTCCCATAAAGATTTATATCCTCAGAAACCATATAGGGCATCACTGTGAGTCAAATTCGACTCAATGGCAGTGGGTCTGGGTTGAGTTAGGTTACACTTTACAGTCAAAAATTACTAGCGACTGCTTTCAGTACAAATACTCTTTGGGATTTATGATGGAGTTTAGCCTCGATGTAGCTCCTTGACATTGCCAAGTGCTGAGTGAACATGAGATTCTTTTAGCTTAGAGCATAATTCTGAGCATTCGTGACTTGAAGGGAAACACATCTATATCTGGGACAGCAACAAATATACCAGTAGGTGTCAGAAACTGAGAAAGTAGTGAAGGAAGGTCCCTTCCCAAGTAGACACTGTTTCTCAGCTCCAGTGGAAAGTGGAGAACTAACAATTTGCACATAAGGAAACACTTCCTGGTCACAAGGAAATAGGTATGTTTTAAGAGGGCTATTTGCTCAGGAGCTCTGATGGCGCTGTAGGATGAGCACTGGACTGTCAATCACAAGTTCGGCAATTCAAACCCACCAGCTCCTCCATAGGAGATAGGTGAGGCTTTCTACTCCTGTAAAGATTGACAGCCTCAGAAACCCTATAGTGGGTCACTATGAATGTAAACTGATCGGACAGCACCTAACAACAAAAAACAACAGTCACCCAGAGACATGCATTATCGAATAGTCTAATAGACTAAAAAAAGAGGCCTTCTTGGCACTCTTAAAAACGTATTTGTTATTGTCAACGATCTGATTAAGTGCCAATGACTCGGTTCTGTCTCAGGGATCCTGCATAGGGTCATAATCCTGTATAGGGTTTTCCAGGGAGTGGCCGGTGAGTTTGAATCACTAACCTTGTGATTAGCAGTCCAATGTATGTTGTTTTATTGTAGTTACGTGCCGTCGAGTTGGTTTTCGACTCATAGCGACCCTGTGTAGGATTTCTGAGGAGCGGCTGGTGGGTTTGAATCACCGACCTTGTGATTAGCAGAGCTCTGGTACCGTAGTGGTTACGAATAGGGCTGCGAACCACAAGGTCAGCCGTTTGAAACTACCGGCTGTTCCGCGGGAGAAAGATGAGGCTTTCTGTTCCCGTAAAGATTTATACCCTCGGAAACCCTGTACAGGGTCGCTATGAGTCGGAACCGACTGTAAGGCACATAACAACAACAACAACAACAACAACAACAACAACTTATCCTACAGCACCACACCAAGATTTACAGGTACTAGAAAACTTTAGGCATCATCTGAGCATCATGATGAAATCTTTTTCTTTTTTCTTTCTTTTTTTAATTCTTAGTAACTATTTTCATTCTCTGAGCATACCATGGATTATTTAATTTACCCTTTGTTAAAATGCCAGCAGCTGTTGTCAACTCTCAAAAGGAAATACCATTTGCAAATCTATAGCAATTAGTGGCTCAGAGTCACTATGGAAACAAGGTGGCATCACTGAAAATCGAGGCTACATGTGATCATAAAATAATATTCTTTCATATGATTATAATTTATCATGCTTGCACTTCATACTATATGATACTAGCATGACTATGAGGAAGCACCTGGTAATCTGCGAGAACACAGTCAGGTGATAATAACAACAATGAGGAGGGATGCAATATAGATCATCTAAGATCTTAGTTGGTCTGAGCCTAATTAGCATAGCAATTATGTTGCCTAATTTTCCTTTTATGGGTCAGTGAAAAAGACAACTGAAGGGAGAATGGAGGCGAGGGGCTGATGATGAATTTTTCTACTCGTCACAAAAATCTTTTATTTCTCCCATGAAACCCCAAGAGGTTCCACTAAGTTTCTTGGCAAGAACGTGGCCTTTTCAGTGACATAATCTGATTAAATAAATCTTGAGATCAACTGAATGTTAAAACTGCCAATGAAACGTTGTTGTTGTTGTTAGGTGCCATCGAGTCGGTACCGACCCATAGAGGCAGAGAAGATCATTTAACTTTTCTTTTTATTTTATACTATACCATGCTATTGAGGAGCCCCAGTAACATAATGGATTATGAGCTGGGCTGCTAACCTCAAGGTCAGCAGTTCAAATCTACTAGTCACTCCACAGGAGAAAGACGAGGTTTTCTGGTCCCATAAAGATTTGCAGCCTCGGCAACCCTATACAAGCATCACCACCACCTCTTTGTATGGACTCTTAGGGTTTTCAAAGCTGTACTCCTTATGGGAGCAGAACGCCACAGCTTTCTCCTGCTGCACTGCCGGTGGATTGTAATCTTTAGGCTCGCAGCGGAGGGCTGCTTAACCACTGTGGCGCCTAGGCTTCTTTTGCACACCATGTTGTTGTTGGTAAGTGCCCTTGTGTCAGTTTCAACACATAGCGACCCCGTATAGGGTTTTCACGGTACGTCTGAACTGCCTACCTTGGAGTTCACAGTCCAGTACTTATCCCACAGTGCTACACCAGGAGTCCTTTTTATAACATGAAAGGAGGAAAAATCATTCTCTTTTACACACTTCAATTTCTAATAACTGAACTTAGAGAAGACGTTTGCTCTTATTAACTGATTGATTGGTAGTTTGAACCCATCTGGTGGCACTCTGGAAGGAAGACCTAGGGAAATGTTTTCTTAAAATTACAGACAAGAAAATCCTATGGAATACAATTCTATTCTGTAATATTCTGTAATATGTTCACTGTGAATCAGGTTTGAGTTTGGTTTTTGTACCTACTGTGGTGTTGTAGGATCAGCACTGGACTGTGAACCACAAGTTCAAGCCCACCAGCTGATCCTTGGAAACCCTATGCAGGGTCACTATGAGTCAGAACAGACTTGATGGCACTTAACAACAACAACAACACACAAGTATATATACACTGTGTACAGGAAGATGTTCTTGGAATAGATAGAAAGCTCTAAATGTTTAGCAGGATGAGAAAGTTCCTTGTCATTACAGTGTGGGGGGTATCCATGTAGACTTTCAAGAATTAAGGACAAATTTTCAGTTCAGCAAAAACCTATCCTTCATTAGCAAAAATAGTAATAATGATTTTTTTTTATATTTTGCCCCTTTCTTTTTCTAAATTTCACAATGTTTAATCATAATATAAAATTTTCTCCTATGGATGAAACTCTTATCTCTTAATGTCATCTCTCATCTAATATTCAGTTGTTGTTGTTGTTGTTGTTGTTATGTGCCATGCAGTCGGTTCCGATGCATAGCGACCCTGTACAGAGTTTCCAAGGCAGTAAATCTTTATGGGAGCAGAAAGCTTCATCTTTCTCCCGTGGAACAGCTGGTAGTTTCGAACTGCTAACCATGAGATTAGCAGCCTGATTTGTACCTACTACGCTGCTACATAAAAGACTTTCCAAATATTTTATGCATTATATTGAAACTTTAATAAAGGGAAACAATTATCAAGTTAATACGTTTCCCACAAGAAATGCAACTCACTGAGAAACAAATGTCCTATTTCCTTTCCTTCTGACTTTCTTGAGTGAAGGTCTTAAAACTAAGGAAAATGCAGTATATTTTAGAATTCAATAGTACTTTTTAAGTGTTTAGTGTTAATAACCAAAAGAGGCAGCATGATCTATTTAAAAGAGCACACATAAAGAGCTGTAATTGGGTGGGTGCATCATGGAAATGATTGTGTTTTCTGTATTACTTTTTGCACATCTATGGGCTCTAGAGTCCTACTCTGTAAAGTGAGGCAACAGATTATATGATGTCTTAGGTCTGCTAACATCTGTACCTATATTCTCAAAATTATTTATCATGTCCAATTTGATAGTCCTGGTGTGGTGCTGTGGGTTAATGCGCTGGACTGCAAAGTCAATTTGAACTGTAAAGTTCAAGCTCACCAGTCATTCCTTGGAAACCTATGCAGGGTCGCTATGGGTTGGAACCGACTCAATGGCATTTAACAACAAACAACAAGTGTGGTGCTGTAGAATAAGCATTGAACAGCTAACTACAAAGTCCATGGTTCAATCCCACCAGCTGCTCCTTGGAAACCCTACCCAGGGTCTCCATGAGTTGGAGCTGACACTTAAAAACAACATATTATTATTATCATAATGTGTACTATTAGAGATGTATTTCCCTTAATACTTTCCCTTTTCATTTTGTCAATACTTCTAGCTGAATTTCATCTCAGTGAGTGGGTAAGGTTTTGACCTTTGTGCTGATAGGTATACAGCTGAGGAGGCTAAAACAAGACAGAAGTAATTCTGGAGCATGGGATTTTCCGGCATTAAATAACAGAAGGGTGATGCTGAATGGCAGAGGACCACAGAAGAAGAGTTTGAGGATGGGTCAACAAGACAGAATGAAAACCATGTTCATTCATGTATTCATATGCTGTTGAGTATTTATGTTCCAGGGACTGCTCAGGGCACTTACATTTTAGTGGAGAGGAGACACCACATTTAAAATTTACCTCATCAGTCCTCTCATCCAGGTATATTATAGTTTGCATTTTAAAACACTACCTCAGAGAGAACAACCATCTTCAAGAAATAGTACTCCATGTCCCCCCATGATGGAGTCCTGGTGTGGAGCTCTAGGATAAGCACTGGATTGCTAACTATATGATCAGTGGTTAAAACCTACCAGCCATTCGTTGGAAACCCTATAAAGGGTCACTGTGAGTAGGAAGTGAATTGATGGCATTTAACAACAACAACAATTTCCCCCCATGACATTTCCCCTCTTGTGGGGCACTGTAGGATCAGTACTGGACTGCTAACCACAAGGTCAGCAGTTCAAACTCACCAGCTGCTCCTTGGAAACCCTATAAAGGTTCACTATGAGTCAGAACCGAGTCCACGGTACTTAACAACAACAACAACAACAAGTATATTAAGATTGTGGTCTACATCCTAGTTTGGGTATGCAATGTTTGACTCCCATATTTTATAAAGGTAGACAGAAATGTAGATTTTTATGTTGGAATACTCTTGGTAGTTAAAATGTTTGTCAGGTTTCAAGCTACAGTGCAGATTAAGCAAATTTATATGTGACCACAGGTGTTTGCTGGACATAGCTTATTAACCTTTGTGAAAATATCTGTTGCACTAATGATATTAATATCTTTTGCAAAGAATATATCTCACTTCTAGCTTTAATTTACAAAGCAGACCAGTATCAATGAGAACATTTATAAGATTGATTTATATAATTCCACTAATGAATATTAAGAATGGACCAAGAATTAGCATAAGGTGGAGGATTTGCGCAGGTGACATTTTTGATAAATAAAAAAAGATTGATGTTAACAATAAAATTTAATAGCATCAATTATATTGAACATCAGTGAGAATACTTTTTAGCAAAGACCTAATTCACATTGGTATGTATTTCAATTGAAAACTTTTGACAATGATGCTAATTGTTACTTTTATTATGATTTATAGGTTTCAAACTTCTGGGGGGTAAAAATAGAGAAAGTTTAGGCTCTGTTAGTCATTTCTATTAGCACAGTTTCCTTACAGAATTGCTAAGCTGGTACGCTTGGATTTCAAACCTCTCAAAATAAAGGAAAAAACCCAGAATTGTCCAATTAGACATGTCCATGTGCTTCATGAATAATAAAATAAAGTAGGACAGTCTTTCAAACCAATCTTGTCTATAATTAAATATGATTAACTATTTTCAGTCAGTAATAGTTACCCAATCTCATACCAGCATAGAAAAGGAAGAACACAAAAGCTTACTCCATTTAGATAAACATAAACAATTTTGCCCTTGCTTGGAAGACACAGACCTTACACAATAATTAGATTTAAATATAGTTCTGTTGTTTTTCAACAACAGATGGCTGCCATCTTGTACACTTGCATTTTTATAGAAATATTTTGTTGTTAGCTGAAAAGCCCAAAAGGATTCTCATTTGTTATTCTGCCTGCATGTCTTTTGATTCCCACAAGGGGCCACTTCGGGAAGAAATGAAAGAGCTTGAATGTGACGAGTAAGAGTTTGTTAATTCCCTATCATCAGACTGACTTGTGATTAGTGTCAGAGTTGGGAAAGGAGCCAACAATAGACGCCACACAATTTATAGCCCTAGTTTGAGTCAATTAGCAGTGGCTTATAGGAAACGTGACCAAGAACTAGATGAAGTTTGAGATTTTACTATACCTTACTCCAAGTGAAGTTCTGGTATGGTACCATAAGATCAGCACTCAACCTCAAGGTTGGTTTGAGCCCAAATGTCGGCAGTTCAAACTCACCAGCCGCTCCACAGAAGGGTCACTATGAGTTGGAACCGACTCCATAGCACTTATCAACAACAACAACAGCAGCCAATAAATAAGAGAATTATTGCTGTTGTTGTATGCCATTGAGTCTATTGTGACTCTTATTGTTGTTGTTAAGTGCCATTGAGTCGATTTTGACTCATAGAGACTCTGTTTTCCAAGGAGTGGCTGATGAGTCTGAACCACTGACCAACCTTGTGATTCAAACCGACCTTGCGGTCCAGTGCTTTAGCCCACAGCACCACACCAGGATTATGACTCTTGGTGGATGGCAGATATGTGCCGTGGAGTCAGTTCTGACTCATAGCAACCCTGCATAGGGTTTCTGAGGCTGTAAATCTTTACAGGAGCAGAAAGACTCATTTTTCTCCCATGGAACCGCTGGTGGTTTTGAACTGCTGACCTTGAGGTTGGCAGTCCGACTCATAACCAATATGCTACCAGAGCTCCTTGTTGTTGTTGTTAAGTACCATGGAGTCGGTTCCGACTCATAGTGACCCTGTACAGGATTTCCGAGGTTGTAAATCTTTATGGGAACAGAAAGCCTCATCTTTCTCCCATGGAACGGCTGGTGGTTTTGAACTGCTGACCTTGAGGTTGGCAGCCCGACTCATAACCACTACGCTACCAGAGCTCCTTAGTGACCTTCTCTAATACAGTAGAATTGCCCCCATTGGGTTTCCTAGACTGTAATCTTTACAGGAGCACATCTACAGGTCTTTACTCCTGCAGAACAGTTGGTGGGTTTGAACTGCCAACATTTTGGCTAGCACTCTCACACTATTATGCCACCAGGGTTCCTCCAGAAGAGAATGTTGTTTTTGTTAAGTGCCATTGAGTTGGTTCAGACCCATGTGACACTGTATAGGGTTTTCCGAGGAGTGGCTGGTGGGTTTGAACCGCCGACCTTGAAGTTCAAACTGCCCTTACAGTCCAGCCCATCATCCTGCAGCACCACAATAGAAACTATAGAAGAGTTTAATTTAGTTTCTTCACGTATCCTTTTAATTTTCTTCTCTATGCCAAGCCTCATTTCACAGTTCCAAGAAGTTGCTGAAAGTGTGGCATATAAACTTACTTCCAAATGTGAACATTACAAAAATAAGGCCAAAAGGGAATGAACAAACAAGTAAGAGAAATTCTGATGCCTTATGAAGAACTTGAAATCTATTTGGAGAGGTGATCCATGGCACTTAGCAATATAAGGCAGAATAAAGTAAATGCTGAGGAGTGGAAGAGACACGTAAAGCTATTATGATTACAAGAGAGAGGGCAAGAATAATTCTGAGTAAGAGTACCCATAAAGCACCAGGCTGAATAAAACCCAACCCAAACAAAACAAAACAAAACAAAAACAGTGTGATTTGTGATAGGATGAAGACATGCTGGCATTTTAAAAAGTCCAGAGTGCCTGCTGTGCTCAGGAAAGATGATGATGAAGGGTCTGGAATCGATGAAGAGATGATACTGTTTTTTTGCTATAGGCATTGAATAGGTTTGTGCTGAGGATATCATAGTCAATTATGTCTGAAAAATCAGTTCTGTTGACATTGAGAAAGTTACAAGTTCAACAGTAGTGACTGGATGAAGATGGGGTGTCAGAAAAGAGCTGAAGTAAGACAGAGAGACGGAAGCAAAGTAACTGTTGAGCTAGTATATATGGTGATGTGAATAAAGGTCTATGGGTAGAGGGGTTGCCAAGAGAGTGGAACCCAATTTCTTCCCCAAACAGGGAAGACAGATGAACGAGTAAGTCTTAGTTTTCATTTAGGAAATACAGCACCTGCTCTTCAGCTTTACACCCTCTTTGGGACATAGTTCCATATCTCAGCACAAAAGTTCATTCATCTTTCATGTCTCTGTTAAAACATCATTTCTTCCAAGAAGCCTACCCAAAGCGCCCAGAGGTTAACAGCTGCCTTACCATGGGTTCTTATCTTATTTGTTGTTGTTGTTAAGTGCCATTGAGTCAGTTCCAACCCAGAGTGACCCTGTATAGGGTTTCTAAGAAGCGAGTGGTAAGTCGGAACCAACGATCTTGTGGTTCAAATGGACCTTTCAATCGAGTGTGTATCCTACAGCGGCACATCAGGACTCTTTCTGATCTGCTCTACTCCTTTTTAGCACACCTGGTATGTGCTTCTTTATCGTAAGCTTGTTGTTTCAGTAAATCCTAAGCTCCAGGAAGGTCTGGTCACCCGCAGAGTCCCTTCACCTAGTACAGTGGGCTCATAGAAGGTGTTTAGTAAATATTCAGTAAGTGAAAGAATACCTGATGCGTTTCTTCAACAGAGATGTGAGCAGTGACATATGACGGACTCGTGTTTTCCTTGTCTTCTTCACGGGGTAGTTATTTCCAGCTCAGGCACAGCACCTCCCTTCTTCCCTCCCCTCTTTGCCTATCTCATTGTTTTAAGAGACTTCTCTCCCCCGGCTCTTTAACACACTTGTAAGCACTAAACAACCCTGATGATGATTAATAAGTGTAGGAGTGATGAGAGTAACCAAAAGGAAATGGAAAATGAAATAGGATACACCGTTAATGGCTCTATCAAGCTCAAAGTCCTTAAAAATGTCCTGAGTCTGTGTTCACAGTTTCCTTCAAAGTCTTCATCGGCCTCCCGTAGTTCCCTAATTAGATTTACTTTTCTTAAACAACAAACCCAAGACATGAAATAAAAATTCTGGTCAGTGATTCCGTTTGTTTCAATTACTCTTATTTTAAATTACTGGTCCTATTGTATTCATTGCAATGGCACGGTACTGGTACTTCATGCATAGTACAACTAGGGAAAGTACACTTAAATAGGAAATCCAACCATCAATTCTCTCATTGATTTTCAAACATTTAAAAAGTAATAGAAACATTTTGCTTCGAAGAAAAATGTCAGTAGCGATACAATTTATAAAACACATTGAAGTGGAGCTACTTGGTGTAAAGTCAGATTGGGATGCAGTCTCTTGTGTTTTCCCAAAAGCAAACATCTCCTTGAAATCTTTATAGGCATCTGAGGAGGCCCAACTATATTAAAATTACTGACATTGAAATCTATACCAACCTCTTCTTTGGGGATAAGCACTGGACTACCAACCACACGGTCAGTAGTTCTAGCCCACTAGCCACTCCGAGGGAGAAAGATAAGGCTTTTGGCTCCCACAAAGATTTCCAGCCTTTGAAACCCTAGACAGGGTTGCTGTGAGTAAGAATGGACTCATAGCAATAGCCACGACTTTGTATAGTGGAGTTTTTTATATATAAGAAATTATATCCCCTACATTGTATTTTGGGATTTGGGTGTGATGCTGTAGGATAAGCGCTAGACTAGTAACCGCTAAGTGGGCAGTTCAAACCGACCAGACGCTTCTTGGAAACCCTATACAGGGTCACTTTGAGTTGAAATTGACTCTATGGTACACAATAATAATTATACTACTAAACAGTTATGTATGGTATATATGTAGAACTGTGTGTATATGTCTGTGTTGGGTGTATATTGTTCTATATTGTTATACATATAGACTAATGCGCTGGACTGCAAGATCAGCTTGAACTGCAAGGTCAGCAGTTCAAATCCACCTGCCACTCCTTAGAAACCCTGTACAGGGTCGCTATGAGTTGGAACCGATTTGATAACAAAAACATATTATTGTGTGTGTGTGCATTGGATATAAGTTTGGGAGACCACAGGTGTAGCCTCGCAAGCCTCATCTACTTAATCATTTTAGCTCATGCCTTGTAGATATGTTTGTAGTTAGCCTAGTCATCCAGACTCTAGCACAGCAAAACACATACATGTGCAGATGTGGATGAATATACATACATACACACACCAAAGTTTTCATTAATCCAAACAAATTATAAAGATGTCTCTAATGCCATTAGCCTAAACACGCTCTGACAGTTAGCTCAGACTGAAGTCAGGTTTGCAGTATGTTGCTACAGCCAGTGACTCTGAAAACACACTGATGTCCAACATAATAACAGAGTTGAAGTAAGTGAGAGACAACAGTAGCATGTAAGAGTTGAGCTGTGCTGAATCAAAATATTACATTTAAATTAAGATTCTTCTAATGTAGCTGGATTCTTAATTGTTTTGATCTCTAAAGGCTATTATGCTACATCCACTGTAGGATTACAGATAAAAGATCCTTACTCTATACACTCAAAGGCAAATTCCTGAGCTACAGAAGTATGTGGGTGCAGATAGAAAGCGACGATGGAAGTTCAACACACCTGGTTCTTGAATAAGTAATGAAAGCCCATGACACAGATAGAAACCAGTGGGGGAAAAGCAGTGAAAACAAGGTTAGAATATCTGTACTGTTAGTGCCACTTCTAGTTCCATGTAGACAACCAACTCACAATGAAAAATAATTACTTAGGGACAAACATTTGGAATGAAACTCTCTACCTTATATCAAACCAAGATTTTCTTGGCTGCGATCTTTAGAGAAGTAGATGGCCAGTTCTTGCTCCCCCTGGAACCAAAGGGTGGATTTGAACCACCAACCTTTAGGTATGCAGCAGAGGTAGCATTGGGGTGATGACAACTCCAAGATCATGCCATTATAACAGACGACTATACACATGGACCTCGCCAGATGAAACACATAGAAATCAAATTGACTACATCTGTGGAAAGAGAAGATAGAAAAGCTCTGTATCATCAGTGAAGACAAGGCCAGGGGCAGACTGTGAAACAGACCATCAATTACCGATATGAAGCTGAAGAAAACGAAAACAAGTCTATTAGAGCCAAAATATGACCTTGAATTTATCCCACCTGAATTTCGAGATCATCTGAAGAACAGATTTTATGCATTAAACACTAAAGACCGAAGACCAGAAGAGTTGTGGGATGACATCAAGAACATCATACATGAAGAAAGAAAAAGTCATTAAGAAGACAAGAAAGAAGGAAAAGGTCAAAATGGATGTCCGAGGAGACACTGAAACTTGCTCTCCAGCGTAGAGAAGCTAAAGCAAATT
>NW_006408536.1:1433929-1446949 GCF_000296735.1 Chrysochloris asiatica
GAGGTTGGCCCAGGATCGGACATTGTTTCGTTCTGCTGTGCATGGGGTTGCTATGAGTCGGTTCCGACTCAATGGCACCTGACAACAACAACATAGTTGAAGGAGCTCAAGAGAAAATGGTAACAGCAATGACTTCTACCCCAATGAAGAAAATGACTTATATTCTCACGATGATGAAGACCATTGTAAATGAAAGTGGAATTTGGTTTCTCATAAGCTAGGGCAAGATGAGGGGAAACTAATCAGGACTAGTTGCTACTGTCACTCCATCCACTAATGAAAAATAGAAGGTAATGTCTACCTACTGTCTTTTACAAAATACTTTAAAAATGTAACATTGAAATAAAAGGAATATATTGACACAAGATTTACTCTAAAGAATGGCAAGGAAATGACAGAATTCCTCTGATGTTGGCTCTACTCACAGACAATAACATCAAGTTTGATATTCTCCACAAAGCCTGGCACAAACACAAATTGACATATATACAAAGAGAAATTCATAACTAGTTGTTGATGATGATACAATGATTAATATCTGATATTAATATCTACTCTATTTAGGAATTAAATGAAACTCTGGTAAGATTTTGTCATACTATAACTATCTCATCATAATAGTCATATAATTAATTTGATAATAAATTAATTTTATATTTTGAAAGACTGAGGTTGAGTTTCCTTTTCAAGGACAGACATGGTGTATGTCAAAAATCTTTTGTTGAGTTTTTCTCTTACAGACATAGCTGGAATTGAAGGGAGAAGCAAATAGATAAATAGCACAGGTTAAAGTGGTATGCTCTCTACTATTTATTCAAACCATTACAGTTTCTTAGAATTTTTCCAGTGACCCCAAACTATTGAAGAGCAGGTGAGGAAAATAGACTTTCGTTTTTGTTCTTATACTCTCCTTACAGTAATGGGAATTCGAACAACAGAGAAACTCAACCAAAAATCTTATCTGATGCAAAACGTTGCCTGAGTTTGTGTTCAGATATGTTGCCAATGATAGGGTTTAAATCTACAAAGCAAAATAATTATGATTTCTTTCTTTCATTTAAGAAAACAACATTCGGAGAAACCTTAATAATCTGAAATGACATGTTCATATTTTCTTTTGAAAAACATGGGACATCGTTGGAAGGAAAGAGAGTGAGCCGAAAACTATAATCTATGATACACAGTTATACTAACCCATGTCAATCAAAATTGGACATATCTTTTGGACACAGTATAAGTGTCTGAAAGACACTTAGATTCTCCTGCTTCAACTATTTCAAACTCAAAAGTGACACCCATAGCAGCATAAAACCATAGAAACCAAAGGTCAGCCTTCTTTTTCAGGAGGATGGTACAGCAAGCACAGAGAGTTTGAAGAACATTCTCAGGAAACAATAATGTCTTTGGATTATGGACATTAAATGGGTTGAATACTTTCATAGACCACAAATTCTAATCCTATCCTATGGAAGTTCTGACTCCTGCTCACCCACAAAACAAGATGTACCAAAATGCCCCTCAAGTATCAACAGTAAGTCTGTGCATTTGAACCAGAAAGTAAGATATTAGGGATACTTAGTTAAATTCTATATACAAAGTGTTGTCGTGGTGAAGGTTTTATTTTAAATTGCCCTGTTGTGGTTCAGTGAGTTAATGTGTTGGACTGTAAGGTGGGTTTGAACTGCAAGGTCAGCGGTTCAAGCTTATCAGCTGCTTCTTGGAAACCCTATACAGGGTCACTATGAATCAGAACTGACTCGATGGCACTCAACAGCAACAGTAAAGCAATAGTTGTAATTTTGTTGTTGTTAAGTGCTGTCAAGTTGACTCATAACAATCCCGTATAGGGTTTCTAAGGTGGGTTTGAACTGCCAACCTTGTGGTTCACAGTCCAGTGCTGATCCTACAGCACTACACCAGGCGTCCTCTCAAACTTTAGGAGGCTAGAAGTCTGAATTCAGAATTCTGGGGTATAGAAGGCTTTCTTGTTCTCTTGGCTTTGGAGAAAGGTCCTTGTCTCTTTTGAATTTCTGCTCCCGGGAGATCTTCATGTGTCTTGGCATCTCCCTTCCCCCACCTCTGCTTTTTTCCATTGATTTTATTTCCCAAAAGAGATTGACTTAAAATACATGCTTATGCTTCACTAATTCAGTCTTACCAACATAACAGAGACATTCCATTCAGCAAGGGAATTCTAACTATGGGCATAGAGGTTCAGATTCACAACACAAATACTTTTTGGAGAGAAAATGATCCATACAGATCCTTTTTTGCAAGGCCCTTCTTGAGATTTAGTTTCTCATCTATGCTGGTCCCTGTCCAAATAGTTTTGAAGGATCTCCATTTATTTTTAATATAAGACTTTATATAAAATGCATGCTATTTCTTTCACGGAGGGTAATCTGGGCCTGCGGTTGTCATTAGAAGAAGGCTTTTTATTACAAGTTCCATTTCTTAAATGCACGTAGGATTTTCAATTCTTTTTTCCCCCCATCATTTATCATTTTATTGAGAATTGAGTGAAGGTTTACAGAGCAGATCATCAGTTTTACATTCAACCAATCACACACTTTGCTTCATTACATGGCTGCAATCCCCTCCATGCGCCAACAGTTAACAGCATGGACCTCTATTCATGCCTTCCTCCCTGTAGGATTTTCAATTCTTGTGTTAGGTTTCTCAAAATGTCTCTATTTCATCTAAATTACCAAATTTATTGTCATAAAGCAGTCTAAAACCTAAACATCCTTTAAATGCCTTTAGGAACTGTAGTGATGTTATCTTTTCCATTCCTTACATTGGTCATTTATGGTCAGTTTTATTAGTCTTTCAAAGAACCAACTTTTGTCTATAGAGTTCCTTTATTGTAAGATGGGTTTCTCTTTCATTGAGATCTATTGTATTGCCACTGTATCCTTCCTTTGACTTCCTCTAGATTTAAACTTGCAGGAAAAAAAGAGCCTCGTGCCAGAGGGGCAGCATATGCCCAGAAGGGGTGCTTTGTCTTAATTTGTCTAGCCAGAGGGGTAGACTCTTTCCAGTTTTCCAAAAAGAGTGGTATTTCGATTGAAAAAACAGAAATTCCCAAAACTTCCAAGGCAAAGTAGTAGGGGACATCCAAGTAGTGGAATACTCCAGAAACCTAAAATGTAATGAGAATGCAACGTATCTCATAATAATGGACACTATGTGTCCATTATTAAAGAGCCATATCTCAGTGACAGTGCGTATCCTAAGTTCATTCAGAAGGATGCCTATGAATACCACTAAGCACAAAAGCATTGTGCTGAGCCTAAGCAATTTTCAGAATACTTCTATATTAGCCAAATGGGTATTAAACATGTAATTAAAAATGTATGATTATCATTACTTTGCATTCAAGTTTACTGTTGCTATACTGAATATTTTAATAACTTCTCTCCTACAAATAGCACACAGAACGCTATTGCAAGCAAATTCATTTTAATTAGTTATGTTATAAATTACACCAGTGGCAATGCCCTGGCTTACTGATAGCTGGGAAAAGGCAGCTTCTACATTCACATGTAAATAACTGGATGACAATTAAGGAGCCATTGATTAAAAAAAAAAAAGAAGAAAGAAAGAAAGAAGAAGAAAAAAGCGTAAGATCACTTTTCTTAGCAAGGCATCTAAAAGCAATTGAGAGCTGAGTTGTATCTGTTAAAAAAAAAGGGAAATCACTTTGAAACCAAGGAAGACAATTCTTCCTTCACTTGCCTGTTTTCATTCCACTGGAGAACAATGCATATACTGAATGTACCACATAAATCATTGCGGGAAAGAAAGGAAACACAAAGGAGGGTTTTTTTTTTTTTTTTTCCCCCTGTTACTGTCACTTAAGTGTGTGGAGGGCTGGTTTATTATAATAGTCATTTTAATTCATTTCCAGTTGACACTGGCTGTGAGTGTTTCAGCAGAAACTCTTGTCCTAGTTTAGTATCTCGTTCCCCAGCATGCTGGTGAATTCTGTTCACAGGCATGAGCTGAGTAGGCCAAGAGGGCAAATTCACGTGCTGATGACAGAAAGACCAGAAAAAGGACTTGCAAACTGTGGCAGGTGTCTGAATGGGAAATAAATGTGTGCTCTTACCATTAGGTCCAGCTGGACCCTATCTGTCATAACTCAGGGTTGGTTCCCCCCACCCCCCATTTTAATATGACAGTTAAGCGAAGAGTATACCCTGTAAAGTTGGACAAAAGATCTGGGTTTTTTGTTTTGTTTTTTTAATTCAGGCTAAAAAGAAACACTTTTTTTTTTTTTCAATCCTTTCGACCTTTTTATGTCCTCCTGTTCCAATCCATGCTAAAGGTTAGTAAACCTACTGCCTTATTGCTCTCCCTGTGGACTGATCATTAAAAAGAACTCAATTTACGTTAAGAAAGATGGTATCTGTTATGGATGGAATTGACTTGTCTCCAGAAAAGATATGTTGAAGTCCTAGCCCTCAGTACCTTTGAATGTGACCTTTTTTTTTTTTTTTTAGAAATAAGTAAGGTTTTTGAGGCTGTTATGCTATCATTTATGTCATAAAGGAGTAGGGCGGGTACTAATCCAATATGAATGGTATCCTTATAAAACAGAGGTGACACAGAGAGACACCCAGAGGGAAGCCAGCCATGTGAAGACAAAAATAAAGAATGGAGTGATACATTAACAAGACAAGGAATGCCACGGGTCACCAATTGTCACCAGAAACTAGTAGGATGACCTTGAACAGATTCTCCCCCATAGCTCTCAGAAGGAGTCCACATAGCCAACACTGCTCTAAGACTCCCAGCCTCCAGAACCATAAGGCAATAATACATTTCCGTACTTAGAAGCCACACAATCAATGTTGCTTTGTTATGGCAAACCTAAGAAAGAATATAAGATTTCACATAGGGTCATTCACATTGCCTAGCATAAGCTTTAAGACAATATAGAAAGCCTGTTCCCTAAGAAAAACAAGGCAAAAAGAGAACCAGTATGGATCCTTCATTAAAACCACATGAGAACCCATTACTCAGAGACAGAGCAACAGCTTGGCACGTGCAGTATAAAACCACCCCCAAATATAAAACAGCAAGCTACACCTGAAGAGATTAAACTTTTTTAAAAAGCATGTAAGAACTAGAACCTTAGCAGCAATACCTACTGATTTATCTTGATATATATCACTATTACTGTGTGACACTCTTACTATGTGTGTTTCTATTTTGATGACATTGGACTTCAAGCTAAAGTTGTTGTTAAGTGCCATCAAGTCAGTTCTGACTCATAACGACTCTATATAGGGTTTCTGAGGTTGTAAGTCTTTGTGGGAGCAAAGAGCCTCGTCTTTCTTTTTTTCTTTTTTTGCAGAGTGGTTGGTGAGCTCAAAATGCTGACTTTGTAGTTTGAAGTCCAGTGCTTATCATGTCGAGCTGTCGTGAGTGGCAACCAGCGCTGACTCATTAGAATTGTCTTAAAGTTGACTACTTCTTAAAATTTTCTCTAGCTAATAGATTTTATTAAGAAAATGTAAACAACACCTAAATTAATTTCTTATCTCTTGCTTCTCTCTAACTCAATGAGTGAGTAAGTCACAGAAAAGATGAATTTTTGCAATGGAAATAAAATTCAGAATTCTCTTATCCTTAAAATAATATTTACATCTTTATTTACATAAGGAGAAGTCCTGCTGTGACACTCTAGGATAAGCACTTGACTACGAGGTCAGTTTGAACCTCAAGATTGGCAGTTCAAATGCACCAGCCACTCTTTGGAAATTCCATACATGGTCACTATGAGTCAGAACCAACTTGGACTTGATGTCACTTAACACATTTACATAAGGGAGCACGGTGGCTCTTTAAGATTAACATTTGGCTGTGAACCAAAAGGTGGTGGTGGGAAAAAAAAAAAGAGACTTTCTGCTCCTGCAAAGATTTGCAGTCTCAGAAACGCTATACAGGGTCACTATGAGTTGGGTTGTTATGAACTGGAATGGACTTCAAGGCATTTAGCAACAACAATTTACATGAACATAATATTGTACAAAAGATATTTAAGATTAAAAAATATATTCTTCAGAACCAAGAGAGGGTAAGATGTACTTTTGAAATCATCACACATGAGATATAAGAACAAAGACCACTAACTTCCCCTCTAAATCAGTTATTTTAACAAATGTCTCAAATTATCATGACGAGTCTTATTTAATCAGTTCAGAGAAAAGAACATTTTGCTTTAAAAAAACATCTTTTTCTCATCCCTTTAGGAGTTCGTGTTAAAGCTCCATGTAGTGACATACAGGTTATTTTTCTCAGTGAGATGCACTTCCTTGTCACAGGTTTTGACAAACAATGTCAGGGTAACTGGGTGTGCAGGAGTGACACCAAGGGATGATACTGCTTTCACTGTAGCCTTCTGAGCAATTACCTGATCCCAATTAACTTGTGCAAGCAATGAATATCCAAAAAGAGGCTGGTCAGAAATTGACCTTCATTGTCCAGCTGTATCTGGAAGTAAACCTCCTGCTCAATCTGTTATATAATTACTATTAAAGCAAAAATTCAGATCAGTTCCTAAGATTCATGCAAGCTTCAATTTTCCAAACAGCGAAAAAAATCACTTCTTTCCATATTTTGTATACATTCTAATACTAAACCCACTGCTGTTGAGTAGATTATGACTTACTGTGAAACTGTATGTCAAGAGCAGAACTGTCCCATAGGGTCCCCCAAACTGAATGTAAACCTTTACATAAGTTGTTGTTGTTAGGTGCCATTGAGTCGGTACCGACCCATAGCAACATTATGCACACTGCCTGATCCTGAGCCAATCTCATTATTGTTGCCAGGCTTGAGTTCATCGATGCTGCCACTTGGCCAATCCACCTCTTTGGGGGGTCTTCCTCTTTTCCTCTGACCCTCCACCCTACCAAACATGATGTCCTTCTCCAGCGACTGGTCCCTCCTGACAATATGTCTGAAGTATGAGAGACGAAGTTTGGCCATCCTGGCCTCCAAGGAGCACTCTGGCTGCACTTCTTCCAAAACAGATCTATTGGTTCTTTCGGCAGCCCATGGCACTTTCAATATTCTCCTCCAACACCATAACTCAAAAGCATCAATTCTATACCATCATCCTTATTCACTGTCTAGCTTTCGCATGCGTATGAGGTTATTGAAAACACCATGGCTTGGGTCAGGCACACCTTAGTCCTCAAGCTGACATCTTGGCTCTTCAACACTTTAAAAAGGTCTTGTGCAGCAGATTTGCTTAATGCAATACATCGTTTGATCTCTTGACTGCTGCTTCCACGAGTGTTGATAGTTGATCCAAGAAGAATGAAGTCCTTGACAACTTCTGTCTTTTCTCCATTGATAAATATGTTGTTTATTGGTCCAGTGTGAGGATTTTTGTTTTCTTTACACTGAGATGTAATCCATACTGAAGGCTGTGCTCTTTGATCTTCATCAGTAAATGTTTTAAGTCCTCTTCACTTTCAGCAAGCAAGGCTGTATCATTTGCATATCGCAGGTTGTTAATGAGTCTTCCACCAATCCTGATGCCACATTTTTCTTCATAGAACCCAGCTTCTGGGATGAGTTGCTCAGCATACAGGTTGAATAAGTATGGTGAAATAATACAACCTTGTCACACACCTTTCTTAATTTAAAAAACATTCAGTGTTCCCATGTTTTGTTCCAACAACTGCCTCTTGGTCCAGGTACAGATTCCTCATGAGCACAATTATGTGTTCCACAATACTCATACTTTGCAATGTTGTCCATAGCTTGTCTTGATCCACACAATCGAAAGCCTTTGCGTGGTTAATAAAGCACAGGTACACATCTTTCTGATATTCTCTGCTTTCAGCCAAAATCCATCGGACATCAGCAATGGTATCCCTCGTTCTCTGTCTTTCAATAACCACCACATTGAAAGCATATAGGGTTTCTGAGGAGCAGCTAATGGGTTGAACTACTAACACATATTTTTTTGAAAAACAATTCAGTACATAACACCTGATGATATTCTCCCATAAGGAATCCTATGGTGCAATTCTACTCCATCTTCTAAGGCAGGGGTGGGGAACATTCAACCCACGGGTCCTATAAGGCCCACGAAATCATTTGGTCTGGCCCTAACAAGGCAACCACAGTTCCAGCCATTACATTGTTGCTCTTGTTGTTAAGTGCCGTTGAGTCAGTTCTGACTCATAGTACCCTCTATAGGGTTTCGGAGGAGTGGATGGTGGGTTCGAACCACCAACCTTATGGTTTGAAGTCCAGTGTTGATCCTACAGCCACATTGTTGTTAATTGCCATCGAGTCGGTTCCAACTCATAGTATAGGGTTTCTGAGGAGCAGCTGATGAAGAATCCGAATTGCTGACTTTGTGGTTCAAACCGACCTTAAGGTACAGTGTGTTATCCCACAGTGCCACACAGCCACATTAGGGATGAGTTAACAACAACAACAAATTAAATGTCTGACCAAACACAGGAGGCTAAATTTTAAGTTGATAATTTTGTATGGCTTGCAAATGATGCTATAAATTTGGGCAGAAAAAAAGTTTCCCTACCCCTGCTCTAGTGTGGTGCTGAGGGTTAATGCACCAGACTGCAAAGCTGTTTGAACTGCAAGGTTGGCAGTTCAAGCTCACCAGCCGTTCTTCGAAAATCCTATACAGGATTGCTATGGGTCAGAACCGAATTGGCAGCACTTAACAACAACAGCCCCTGCTCTAGGGTCACTGTGAGTTGGCATCGATTCCGACAGGAATCATTTCATTCCCCAGTTTTCATGCAACACTATTAGCATGCTTATTTCACAAATAGAAGTAACTGGTTCACAAATAAACACTAGTGGTACAGTAAGCAATTAATGTTTAGATGCTAACTGAAAGAAACGTTGGAGGTTTGACTCTGATAGCTGTTCCTTGAGAGAAAGATGGGCAGTGTGATTCCATAAGGAATTACAACCCCTGGAAACTCTACGGAGCAGTTCTTTCCTATCCTTGCAAATAAACTCAACTATTTACCCAGAGTTCCTCTGTTAACAAATAACAGCCTGGGCTTTCAGACTGGGCTCCCTATTTTCACAGCTAGGCTTTTTGATCCCTACACAATAGTGCTACTAATTACTTATTTTAGAATCAATAAAAAATAAAGCCAAAATCAAGCTTGCCTTACATAAAGGCTTGTCTTATACACATGCTTGTCTGTATGGTGTGAATCTGGAAACACTGACAAGAGCTCCTTCTTCTAAGTTTTTTTTCTTTACCTAATGCCCAAAATCCCACCTCTCAAGATTTTTTTTTTTTAACAAATAACTGTCATACACTGTCTATCAAAAATAATCTCTGAGGCAGAGCTGGGGTCATGGAAAGAGGAAGGAGCTGAGGACTCTATATTCATGGAAAGAGAGGGACTGAGAGCTGGAGGCGAGGAGGCAGACTTGCAGAATGTGCCTTTTGGTGGTGAAAATTATTATATATGCTTGAGTGTTTTTTGTTTTCAAAAGAGCTAAAATGACTAGAGAGAAGTACTGTTGACTGATAGTACATGAAGGGGATTACAATCATTGTAATGAAACAAAGTATATGATTTGTTGAATGTAAAACTGATGATCTGCCCTATAAAGTTTCACTCAATTAAAAATAAAAACTTAAAAAAAAATAGCCTCTGATTTCAGATTGTCTGAATACTGTTTATAGAGCTATGTTGTTGTTTTTAAGCAATATACGTAGCTTCTGTAAGTTTTAGTGTTCTCTGCAAAGTGGGGAAAATACAAGAATCTACATCTCAGGGTTGCTATAAGAAATCCACGTAAAGTTTATCACAATGCAGTGGGTTGATTGGCTGATAACTGCCCCTCTTAAATACAGTGCCTACAACTTTGTCTCTAGTGTAGAGATGCTAAAGCAATTGGAAGAAATGAGAAGGTAAAAGAGCTGAATAGGAAATTTGAAAGAGCAACTTGAGGAGATGACGTCAAATATTATGATGAAATGTGCAAAGACCTGGAATTAGAAAACCCAAAGGAAAGAACACGCTCAGAATTTCTCAAGCTGAAAGAACTGAAGAAACAATCCAAGCCTCAATTTTCAATACTGAAGGACTCAATGAGTGAATTACTGAATAGTATGGAAAGCATTAAGAGAAGATGGAAAGAATACACAGAGTCACTGTACTAAAAAGAAACGGTCAATGTTCAGCCATTTCGAGCGATATCATATGATCAAGAACCAATGGTACTGAAGGAAGAAGTCCAATGTGCAATGAAGGCATTGGAAATGGACAAAGCTCTGGGAATTGATGGAATACAAATTGAAATCTTTCAACAAACTGACGCAGCACTGGAGGCACTCACTCATCTCTGCCAAGAAATCTGGAAGACAGCTACCTGGCCAACTGATTGGAAGAGATCCATATTAGTGCTCATTCCAAAGAGAGGTGACTCAACGGAATGTGGAAATCAATGGACAATATCATTAGTATCACATACAAGTACAATTTTAGTGAAGATCATTCAAAAATGGCTGCAACAGTACATTGACAGGGAACTGCTAGAAGTTTAAGCTGTATTCAGACGAAGATGTGGAATGAGGGATATCATTGCTGACATCACATGGATCCAGGATGAAAGCAGAGAATACCAGAAAGATGTTTACTTGTGTTTTATTGACTACACAAAGGTTGTGGACTGACAAGCTATGGACAATATTGCTAAGAATGAGAATTCCGGAACACTAAATTGCTCATGCGGAACTTTAACATAGACCAAGAGCCAGTCATTCAGTCAGAGCAAGGGGACACTGAATGTTTTAAAATCAGGAAAAGTGTGTGCCAGGGTTGTGGTCTTTCACCATACTTATTCAATATATATGCTGAGCAAATAATCTGAGAAGGGTGGGTTACATGATGAAGAATGTGGCATCAGGATTGGAGGAGGACTCATTAACAACCTGAGATACGCAGATGATATGACTTTGCTTGCAGAAAGCAAAGAGGACTTAAAATACTTACTGATGAAGATCAAAGATCACAGCCTTCAATATGGGTTGCACCTCAACGTAAAGAAAACAAAAATCTTCACCACTGGAGCAATAGATAACATCATGATAAATGGAGAAAAAAGATTCACATTGTCAAATACTTCATTTTGCTTAGATACATCATCAATACTCATGGAAGCAGCAATCAAGAAACCAAAACGAGGTATTGCATTCAGCAAATCTACAGCACAAGACCTAGTGTTCAAGAGCCAGGATGTCAGTTTGAGGACTAAGGTGTGTCTGATCCAAGCCATGGTATTTTCAATAGCCTAAGATGTACTGGTAGCCTAGTGGTTACGAATCGGGCTGCTAACCTCAAGGTCAGCAGTTCGAAACTACCAGTAGTTCCGCGGGAGAAAGATGAGGTGGTCTGCTTCCGTAAAGATTTACAGCCTCAGAAACCCTGAGTAGGGTCACTATGAGTTGGAACCAACTCTACGGTACTTAACAACAACAAAACAACAACGAAGATGTCCTGTGGCGCTGTGGGCTAATGCATCAGACTGCAAAGTCGTTTGAACTGCTAGGTCAGTGGTTCAAGCTCACCAGCTGCTCCTTGGAAACCCTATACAGGGTCACTATGGGTTAGAATCAACATGACGGCATTTAACCTCAACAACAAAGATGCATGGAAACTTGGACAACTGAATAAGAAAGACTGTAGAAGAATTGATGCATCCGAGCTGTGGTGTTGGAGGAGAATATTAAAAATACCATGGACTGCCAGAAGAACAAAGCAATCTGTGTTGGAAGAAGTACATCCAGAGTGCTCCTTAGAAACCAGGAGGGCCACACTTTGTCTCTCATACTTCGGAGATATTATCAGGAGGGACCAGTCCATGGAGAAGGACATCATGCTTGATTAAGTAGAAAGTCAGTGAAAAAGAGGGAACTCTTCCATGAGATGGATTAGCACAGTGACAGTAGCAATGGGCTCAAGTTTAGCAATGATTGTGATGTTGGTACAGGACCAGATAGTGTTTTGTTCTGTTGTGGATAAGGTCACAATGAGTTGGTACTGACTGGATGGCACATAACAATAGCAACACAATTTTATCTAGTACAAAATAGGTGTTCTGAAATGGTCTAAAAAGTGCAACGACTATAAAAAAATCACCTGCATCTCCTATATACTCACATTATTCTTATATGCTAGTTGAGTATGGTCATGTGTATATACAAAATCTCGCCTTTTTTATTTTCTTTAAATGAAGTGGGAATACTGAAAGAAGGAGGGCGTTTAGAGTGCCAGAATGGCTTTGTTTTTGCTGTTAAGTGCCATCCAGTCAGTTCTGACTCATTGTAACCCTCTGCACAATGGAACAAAACATTGCCCTGTCCTGCACCATCCTCACAATTGTTATGCTTGAGCCTGTTGTTGCCACTGTACCAACCCATCTTATCATCCTCTTTGTCACGAACCCTCCATTTTACCAAGTGTGATGCCCTTCTCCTGGCACGGGGCCTCCTAACAATATGTCCAAAATACAGAGATGGAGTCTTACCAACCTTACTTCTAGGAGCATTCTCTTTCTCTGGAATTTCTCAAAATCAAAACGCACAAGTATAAGGCTCTAAACTAGTGGTTTTTCAATTTCAGCAAGGTTACATGGAGAGCTTATTAAAAATGTACATTCTGAGGCCCATCCACCAACTTGATGGCACTTAACAACGACAACATACACACACCCAAACTGTTTATATATATGTATATACAGATATACCTAGCTAGACAGATTTGTTGCTGTTAAGTACCCTCCAGTCAGTTCTGATCCATAGTGACCTTGCGTAGGGTTTCCAAGGAGCAGCTGGTAAACTTGAACCACCGACTTGCTGTTCAAATCACTTTGCAGTCCAGCACATTAACCCACAGCACAACACCAGGACTCCAGATAGACAGCTAGATTATTATTGTTGTTAGATGAGATCAAGTTGATACCGACTCATAACAACCCTATGCACAACAGAATGAA
>NW_006408536.1:1447901-1454964 GCF_000296735.1 Chrysochloris asiatica
TTTTCAAAGTGTTGAAGAGCAAAGATGTCAGCTTGAGGACTAAGGTGCGTCTGACCCAAGCCACGGTATTTTCAATAACCTCGTATGCATGTGAAAGCTGGAAAGTGAATAAGGAAGACCATAGAAGAATTGATGCCTTTGAGTTATGGTGTTGGAGGAGAATACTGACAGTTCATGGGCTGCCAAAAGAACCAATAGATCCATTTTGGAAGAAGTGCAGCCAGAGTGCTCTTCGAAGGCCAAGATGGCCAAACTTCATCTCTCATACTTCGGAAATATTGTCAGAAGAGAGCAGTCGCTGGAGTAGGATATCATGTTTGGAGAGGTGGAGAGTCAGAGAAAAAGAGGAAGACCCCCAGCGAGATGGATTGGCAAAGTGGCAGCATCGATGGCAAGAGTAGTGAGGTTGGGCCAGAATTGGGCAGTGTTTCATTCTGCTGTGCATAAGGTCGCTATGAATCGGTACTGACTCGATGGCACCTAACAACAACAACAAAACCATACTTAAGGAGCTCTGGTAGCGTAGTGGTTACGAATTGGGATGTTAACCTCAGGATCAGCAGTTCGAAACTACCATATGTTTCGCAGGAGAAAGAGGAGGCTTTCTGCTCCCATAAAGATTTACAGCCTTGGAAACCCTGTACAGGGTCGCTATGAGTTGGAACGAACTCCACGGCATATAACAACAGCAACAACAACCTTTATTTTACTTTTTCTTCCGGTGGGCTTGTATTTATAGAAGCTTTTCAAATGAATGAAAATGGTTTAAGGTTGACACTCGCCAAAAATTTTCCTGTCTTTCAATTTAAGAGATTTTAAGGAGTATATTAGAATAACATTCTAAAACATGGCAAGAAAAATCAGTTAATGGAAAGAAGGAAGAAAAAATAAGGGAGGGAGAGAGGATGTTAAGGAGAAAAGAAGAAAGAAAAATGGAAGACAATTGAAAATGGAAATGTAAATCTCTATCATTCGTTGCACAAGTGGGAATATTTGCCATTACTAGAATAGAAGAAAAGGAAAGGGATCTCTGTGTCTTATTATTCTGAAGTAGTTACTGTTACTTATTGAGAGAGCAAACCAAGAATGTTTTTTCTCTTGTAATAATGCAGAGTGAAACAGCCTGAAAATAAAGCCCTGGTTAATAAGTACAAAGTCTTCGTATTTGAGTTATTTTAATAAACGTAAGACCAGAGATAAACTGAAGGACAGTTTGGAAATCTCTAATTACATTGGACACTAATGTCATGAAGAGTTAATTAGGCTTCAATGGGTCATAACTTATTTTGAGAATGTGGCATTTCAGAGAACCACCTAACTCGCTGCATATTGCCCTCAGACACTAAAAGTGTAATTGTTGTCATTATAGTTTTAATCGGTGCTATAATTTAATGGTCATAAACGTGGTTGTTGTAAGGTCTTTTAAGCTCTTGGGGATTTCAATATTTGACATCTATAGCCTGGAAAAATAATGATACCATTTCATAGATTTAATATTGCCCTTTCCAGTTAATGATAATACTGTCTTTTGAAAGTGATTATTATTGATAGACCACATGCTCAAATGGTTAACAGAGCACTGCGCCACATTTCTTTTTCCTAGAGATCGCTAGGATTATATCATTAGATCAGCGTTCCTGCCATACTGTACCCAGTATGTAATGCATGGTAGGTATATTGCAACATTCTGAAAGGAAGAAAGAAACATTTGCCGTAGTTACTAGTAGGAAAACAATAGAGTTATCAGAAATCATGGCAGGATTTTCTTGATTGCAAATACTAAGCAGCATATTATGCACACAGCTTGAAATATATGTAGCTCAATGAATAGAAAAGCGTATTATTTTAGAATATAAAAAGGAATGAGGAGTAGGTTTTGGATGATCACATTTAAATATTTTCCAAAAGAGCTATTTTCTACCCAGCGGTAGAATAATTGATAGATAATTATAAAAGAAGCTATGCCAAAATTATTGCTAGGCCCTTTATATTAAGCACAATGGTCTTTATATAGTGTTTGGTGGGAAATCTATCATTTTCCTTGGGGTAATGGCCAGTTCTTTTACCACCATAACAGCTTGAATGTTTCCGTTTCCAGAACTCCAGTTAGCTGAACTTGCTAAGACTTAAAAATGGGGCAAAGCACCAGGTTTCTGAGATGCAGATATCCTTGGCAATTGACATTCTTCGTTCTTGGAGTTGAGTGAATTATCAGTTGCTGTCTTGGCTTCTCTGAAATTAGCAAGGAAGAATCAGAGTGTGACACCCAAGCTGCACAGTAGAACCATCATTTGGGGTTGTGGGAAGGAGGGATGAAAAGGTACCCAGGACTCACTCTCAGAGATTGGCTGAACTGATCTAGATCTGCCCATCTGGACCTTTGCTCTTACCTAGGAGATTCTAATATGCAGTTAGGGAAGAGAAGCACTGTTTTAATGGTTATTGTTATTGTTGTTGTTAAGTGCAGTCTAGTGGCTTGCAACCCTGTTTAGAGTTTCTGAGGAGTGGCTGGTGGGTTTAAACCTCTGACTTTGTAGTTAGCAGTCCAGTTCTTATCCTACAGTGTCATACCATCAGTGGTTGTCAAACTACAGTGTGCCAAAGCCATGTTTTTGTGTGCCCTTGAATCAATCTCAACTTATAGAGACTCTATAGGACAGAGTAGACCTACCCCATAGGGTTTCCAAGGCTGTAAATCATTATGGAAGGAGTCATGATAGTACAATGACTAAGAACTCACTGCTAACTGCAAAGGCAGCAGCTCGAACCCAACCTGGGGGAGAAAGATGAGGCAGTCTGTTTCTGCCTCAGAAACCCAGTGGGGCAGTTCTACCTGGCATTGTAGGGTTACTGTGACTTGGAATAGACTCAAGGACACACAACAGCAGTCTGTAATGGAAGCAGATGGCTAAGTCTTTTCTCCTGTGGAGTATTTGAATCCAAGACCTTTCCATTAGCAGCCCAAAGCACAACTGTTTTGCAACAGAAGACCTCCTAAACTACGTTGTTGTTTGGCATCCAATGGATTCCAACTCATAAAGACCTAAAGGACGGAGTAGAACTGCCCTATAGGGTTTCCTAGCCTGTAATTTTACTTGGAGCAGATCTCCAGATTCTTTCTGAGCATACCTGCTGGTGAATGCAAACCACTGAGCTACCAGGGCTCCTTTCTAAACTTGAAAACACAATACCGTATAGTCTATCCCGGCTCATAGTAACTCAGATAGGATTTCCGAGACTGTAAACCTTTATAGGAGGAGACAGCCTCATCTTTATCCCAAGGAGTATCTGGTGGGTTTGAACATTGAACCTTTCAGTTAAAAGTCTAGTGCTTAACCTACTGCACCACCAGGCTCCTTTTCTAAATAACAAGGACAGTGAGAAGATCAATGTTTGCCAAGAGTTCAGAGGAAGGGATGAATAGGTGGAGCACAGATCATTTCTAAGGCAGTGATACTATTCTGTATGATACTGTAAGGATGGCCAATTGGCATTAAATATTTCCCAAAACCCATGGGACTGTGCAACATATGGACTCTAGTTAATAATAGTGTGTCTATTAGTTCATCAATTGTTACAAATGTACCACAGAAACACAAGATGTTAGTAATTGAATCAATAGTGTGCAGGGAAGAAGATGTATATGTGAACTCTGTATTTTCCGCCCAATTTTTCTGTAAACATAAAAGTGCAGTTAAAAAAAAAAGAATATTTTGTTGCTAAATGCTGCTGAGTTGGTTCTGACTCATAAAAACTCTGTGTAGGGTTTCCAACTCATAAAAACTCTGTGTAGGGTTTCCAAGGAATATATATATATATATAGAGAGAGAGAGAGAGAGAGAGACAGAGAGAGAGACAGAGAGAGAGACAGAGAGAGAGACAGAGAGAGAGACAGAGAGAGAATGTGTCCTGGTGTGGCATGTGGCACTGTGGGTTAATGCGCCAGACTGCGGGTTAATGCGCCAGACTGCAAAGCCGTTTGAACTACAAGGTCAGTGGTTCAAGCTCACCAGTCGCTCCTTGGAAACCCTACACAGGGTCGCTATGGGTCGGAACCGACTTGATGGCACTTAACAACGACAACAACAACAACTATATATATATATAATGTTAAGTGTCTTCAAGTCAATTCTGAATCATAGTGACCCTGTATAGGTTTCTGAGGCTTTAAGTCTTTGCAGAAACAGAAAGCCTCATCTTTCTCCCAGAGTGCCTAGGGGACTCAAACCTCGAACCCTGTGGTTCACAACCCAGTGTTTATTGTCTATATCTATGAAAGTGAATAAAAAATTATCCACACACTGGTTATATTAAAATGCCCATACACGTCCACGGCTGACGACAACATTGAGCATACACATGAAATGATTCTGTCAAATAGACAAGTGACCGTGGATTATGTGGCAAATCATTTGCAAATCATCCATGGCTCTGCCTATGAAATAATCCATAGCACACTTGGGTGTTTCAAAAAGTTTGTGCAAGATGGGTACCGAAACAACTCACAGAATTGTATAAACAGACGCGTCTGGACATCTGCAAACAAAATTTGGACCGATACTCAAAGGAAGGAAAAAGTGTCTTTTAAAAAGTTGTTATTGGTGATGAGACATAGATTCTTCACTACAAGTCTGAGAGTAAACGGCAGAGTATGGAATGGAAACATCCTTAATCGCCAACCAAGAAAATGTTCAAAAGTCATCCATCAGCTGGAAAATTGATGCATACAGTTTTCTGAGATTCTCAAGGGTCAGTATTGGACTATTATCAGAAAAATGTTCAAAAATCAACAGTGCTCATTACAGTGAAATGCTCACTGAAGAGCTGAAGCCTAAACTTGAGATAAAACTCACAGGGCTGCTAACCAAGTGTATTGGGATCTTACATGACAATGTATGTCTGCACATCTCTGCCCTCTCTGTTGAAACACTTCAAACACTTCGTTTTGAGGTGTTAAAACACCTTCCCTATAGCCCTGCTCTCACTCCATTCTACTTTAATCTATTTGGTCCCCTGAAAGCAGACCTCCCTCCGAGGACAAAAGCTCACCTTTGATGAAGAAGTGAAGATAGCGGTGCATTCATGGATCACAGCTTAGCCTAAAACATTTTTAAGTACGGGAATATGATAACTTGTTGACAGATAGAAAAAGTGTATGGAAAAGAAAGGAAAATATGTTGGAAAATGTTGTATTTCTCTTTTCTAAAAGTGGATTAAAATTAATTCTACAGCCAGAGTGTGGATAATTTTTGACTCACCCTCACATAGTTATATCTCTCTAGCTAACTCTCTGTCTATCTGAGTCCTGGTGTTGTGCTCCCAAAAGAGAACACACTCAGCATTTCTCAAGCTGAGGGAACTGACCAAAAAATGCAAGCCTTGACTTTCATTATTGAAGGATTCCCTTGGCAAATTATCGAGTGATGCAGAAAACATCAAAAGAAGATGGAAGGAATACACAGAGTCACTGTACCAAAAGGAAATAGTCAATGTCCAACCAGTTAAAGAGGTACCATATGATCAAGAGCCAATGACACAGAAAGAAGGGGTCCAAGGAGCATTGGAGGAATTGACAAAGAACAAGGCACCAGGGATTGATGGAATAAAAATGGAAATCTTTCAACAAAGTGAGGTGGCACTGGAGGCACACACTCATCTATGCCAAAACACTGGAAGACAACTATCTGGCCAACTGATTGGAAGAGATCCATATCTATGCCCAAAGAGAGGTGACCCAATGGAATGCAGAAATCATCGGACAATATCTTTGATATCCCACACTATTAAGTTTTATTAAAGGTAATACAGAAACAGCTGTAACCCTACATTGACAGAGAACTTCCAGAGGTTCAAGCCAGATACAGAAGAAGATGTGGAAGGAGGGGTATAGTTGCTGGTGTCCGATGGATCCTGGCTGAAGGCAGAGAATACCAGAAGGATGTTTACCTGTATTTTATTGACTACGCAAAGGCCTTCAATTGTGTGGATCATGACAAGCTATGGACAACATTGCAAAGTATGAGTATTCTGGAACACTTAATTGTGCTCATGAGGAATCTGTACATAGTCCAAGAAGCAGTTGTTCGAACAGAACATGGGAGCACTGAATAGTTTAAAATTGAAAAAGATGTGCAACAGGGTCTTATTCTT
Source organism: Chrysochloris asiatica (assembly GCF_000296735.1). Lineage (NCBI taxonomy): Eukaryota > Metazoa > Chordata > Mammalia > Afrosoricida > Chrysochloridae > Chrysochloris > Chrysochloris asiatica. Next base: position 1,454,052 of record NW_006408536.1, read on the forward strand.
TCACCATATTATTCAATCCATTGTAATGGTAGATTAAGTTAATTTAATTCCTCAGTAATTCAGTGATCTTCAGAGGGAAAAGTTACTTAATAAATAGTTTGATATTTGTGGGGAAAAAAATAAGAAAGGAAAGGAAGTAATACTATACGATTCACTATTTGGGATTCTTGGTTCCACTGTTTTCTGTATTTGTTTCTATTAATCAAAATGAATTTTTTTCCTCACTTTTTTCAGCTATCTTCCATGATTACAACATGAGAAAATAAACCAAGCCCTATATTGCAAATCTTATTTTTTCATCTAATATAAGATGCTAATAACAAATTAAAATTGGAAATTTCATCAATAGAGAAACGCGTTTTCAGAAGCTCTAATGGTGTGGTGCTGTGGGTTAATGCACCAGACTGCAAAGCCATTTGAACCGCAAGGTCAGTGGTTCAAACTCACCAGCTGCTCCTCGAAAACCCTATACAGGGTCACTATGGATCGAAACGGACTTGACAACACTTAACAAACACACAACTTAACACAACTACAAATATTGCTGTTAAACAATTTACCCATTTGATATGAGTTATAGCACTCAAAACTGATGAATACACATCTTCGCGTATGTTTGTCTAATGGACTCTCCATTTCAAGAACTTTGGTATAGTTAGAAAAATCTCTTACATTACGTCACTAGGGATCCTTCCTACACGGTAAAATGCACTGTCATCTAGTCAATTTTGACCCATAGCGATTCCAATTCATAGTTTTACTGTTGTTGTTGTTATTGTTAGGTGCCATTGAGTTGGCACCGACTCATAGCGACCTTATGCACAGCAGAACGAAACAATGTCCGATCCTGGGCCAACCTCACTACTGTTGCCACACTTGAGTCCATCGATGTTGCCACCTGGCCAATCTATCT
>NW_006408536.1:1455509-1457533 GCF_000296735.1 Chrysochloris asiatica
AAGGCTGTACTCTTTGATCTTCATCAGTAAATGTTTTAAGTCTTCTTCACTTTCAGCAAGCAAGGTTGTATCATCTGCATATCGCAGGTTTTACTGTTACAATATATTAAATACTTAAAAAACTGGGTAGAAGCTGATGATTTTTTGTTTGTTTATTTTTAAATACTTGGCTATTACTGTTGTTGTTGTTCAGTGCCATCGAGTCAGTATCAACTCATAGCGACCCTATGCACAATAGAATAAAACACTGCCCAGTCCTGGGCCAACCTCACAAATGTTGCCATGCTTGAGCCCATTGATGCTGACACTTTGCCAATCCATCTCGCTGGGGGTCTTCCTCTTTTACTCTGACCCTCCACCTTACCAAACATGATATCCTTCTCCAGCAACTGGTCCCTCCTAACAAATATGTCCGAAGTATGAGAGACGAAGTTTGGGCATACTGACCTCCAAGGAGCACTCTGGCTGTACTTCTATCCAACATAGATCTGTTGGTTATTTTGGCAGCCCATGGCACTTTCAATATTCTCCTCCAACACCGTAACTCAAATACATCAATTCTTCTACGGTCTTCCATATTCACTGTCTGGTTTTTGCATGCATATGAAGTTATTGAAAACGCATGCATTAATTGCAAATCAAATAAAGGAAATTTCATGGATTAGCAGAATGGAAAGAAATTGTTTCCTGATCTTTTAAGACTGACCACCAATACAAAAAAAAAAACAGTTTGGCAAAGATTTGGCTGAGATTCCCTAAGAATAAATCAGTAGCCATTATGGAAAGGGTAAGAATAAAAACAAACCTACAGCTCTGGTAGCGTAGTGGTTATGAATCGGGCTGCGAACCGCAAGGTCAGCAGTTTGAAACTACCAGCTGCTCTGCGGGAGAAAGAGGAGGCTTTCTGCTCCCGTAAAGATTTGCAGCCTCGGAAACCCTGTTCAGGGTCGCTATGGGTCGGAACCGACTCGATGGCACTTAACAACAACAACAACAACAACAGCTTAAATACCACCAAACCTGTATAAGCTTACGAGATATACAACTGAGTTTTTTCACATTTTTGTTTATATATTTAAGAAATTACAAATTATTCCATGTTGGTTATAAAAGCTATATATGCTTATTTAAAATAATTAAAACAATATAAAATAACAAATGAAATTTTAGCTAGGTGTGGCACTGTGGAGTAAAACATATCACAAGGTCGGTGGTTCAAACTCACCAGCTGCTCATTGGAGGATCATTATGAGTCGGAACCAACTTGACTACATTTAATAACAACAACATACTCACTGACCCCGCAACCCCTGGAAAGAATCGATGTTAAAAAAGTCTATTGTGTATTCTTCCACATTTTCCTGTATGTAAACCTATATATGAACTAAGTACCTATCCTTTTTTTTTCTTTACAAAAAAACAACACTTTACAGATTACTCACCAAGTAGTTTTTTTTCCCCACTTAATTGTACGTAATGGACATCTTTTCTTGCTGATATTCCTTTAGTTGTTGTTGTTAAGTGCAGTAGAGTCAGTTCCAACTCAAAGCAACCATGTACATGGTTTCTGAGGAGCAGCTGGCAGATTTGAAGCACCGACCTTGTGTTTAGCAGTCCAGTACTTATCCTACAGGGCTACACCAGGATTCTCCTTTGTTGTTGTTAGTGCCATCGAGTCAGTTTGACTTACAGTGACCCTGTATAGAGTTTCCGAGGTGTGGCTGGTGGGTTTGAACTGTCGACCTTGCAGTTCAAACTGCCCTTGCAGTCTAGTGCTTATCCTACAGCACCACACCAGGACCTCAATAATACTTCATACTTTGTTGTTGCTTTTGCCAAGTGCCATCGAGTAGGGATCCGACTCATAGCGACCCTGTACAGGGTTTCCAAGGAGCAGCTGGTGAGTTGGAACTGCCGACCCTAATGGCCCAAACCAACGTTGCAGTTTACTGCATTAACTGGTAACGCCACACCAGAAGTCCAATATATGCCAAGTCTAAAACTGCTTTCTACATATCATTTTA
>NW_006408536.1:1458323-1465359 GCF_000296735.1 Chrysochloris asiatica
CAACCACCACATCCGTAAGTATGGGTCAAGTTCATAAAATTGTTTTCTTTATAAAAAAATGGATTTTTAATTTTTTCATATTACCTTCCTATGGTCGAGTTCTGATCATCAAGCAATCGAAGCCAGGTCAAATATGTACTGTCTACAAGTATGGGCGTTCTTGTGCGTCTCCCCTCACTTCACATCAGCTGGGCACTTCACTCTCAGCTCTAGCCCTCTACAACTACGTCCTTGCCCATGGGCTCAGGTGTCCCCAGGTCTCAACCAACCCCTCCTCTTCTCTCTCTCATCTCCATGTCGATGGGTAGACTCATTTATTTTTAACACTTATTTTTTTTTAACATTTAATGAGCTCTTTCTTTGGACTGAAAATTTACCAGAGACTAGAAAAACAAACAAACAAAACCCAAACATGCAATTTTTTCTCTTAAAGAATTTAGGGGTGGTGGTGGTGGAATGTGAGCAAGTAACTAAAAAATCATATGCCAGGTGCAGTGGGAGTACAAAGAAGATAGTAATTAATGTTAGGATGGGATAACCTCAGAAATAATCACTGAAGAACAAAGATATTGATAATTAACATGAATCACCACCAAATTGATCAGGTACTGTCAAGTGGATATGTATGGAGGGAAGGTGGACTTGGAGGGGGTGGTAGGTACTGTCTAAAACAGCTCCTCTAAGCCCCACCTTTAAATAGTTCCACCCTGACTTGCTTCTCTCCAACAGACGATGGGAAAGGTGATGTGATGTCACATCCAAGATTAGGTTACTTAAGACTGTGACTTCCATCTTGCTGACAATCTCTTTTCCTTGTTCACGAAGCAGCTGCCATTTTGTGAGTTGCCCTGTGGAACTTGTCCATGTGGCAAGAAAATTACAGAGGCATCTTGGCCAACAGTCACTTGGTGACCGATGCCTCAAAGAACTGAATCTTGCTAACCACCACGGAATGAAACTGGAAGAAGATACTTCCACAGTTGATCCCTAAGGACCTCAGCCCTGACAACACCTTGATGACACCCTGTGAAATGCTTTGAATCAGTTGACTCAGCTAGGTCATGTCTAGGTTGCTAAACTACAGGCATTGTGAGATAATAAATGTGTGTTGCTTTAAGTCACAAAGTTTGTGGTAATTTGGTATGCAGCCACAAATCGCTAATGTTGTTGTAAAGTGCCTTCAAGCTGGGCCTGACTCTTATTGACTCTGTATAGTGTTTCTGAGGAGCAACTGTTGAGTTTTAACTACCGACCTTGTGGTTCAAACTGGCCCTGTGGTCCAGTGCTTACTACAGCGCCACAACAGGACGCCTAAATAGCTAATAGAATAGCTATTTAAATAGGAGAAAATAGCTAATGTTGTTGTTAAGTGTCATTGAGTCGGTTCTGATTTATAGCATCCCTGGATAGGACTATTGAAGAGTAGCTGGTGGGTTTCAACTACCAACCTTGCGATTCAAATTGACCTTACAGTCCAGTGCATTATCTTACAACACCACAACAAGACTCTAAATAGCAAATTTGTTGTTGTTGTTAAGTGCCATTGAGTAGGTTCCGACTGATAGCAACTCTGCGTAGGGTTTTCGAGGACAGCTCGTGAGCTTGAATCGCCGACCATGCTGTTCAAAGCAACTTTGTAGTCTATTACATTAACCCACAGCTCCACACCAGGACTCCAAATAGCTAATCGTCGTCGTAGTCATGTGCCGTGGAGTCGGTTCCGACTCATAGCGACCCTGTACAGGGTTTCCGAGGCTGTAAATCTTTACGGGAGCAGAAAGCCTCATCGTTCTCCCGCGGAACAGCTGGTAGTTTCGAACCGCTGACCTTGTGGTTCGCAGGCAATTCGTAATCACTACACTACCAGAGCTCTTAAAATGCTTTCTGCATTTTCTCTGGGCAAGAACTCTTTCTGGACCTCCAGGTTCACAGATGCGCAGATCATGAGACACCTTCCAGTCATGACTTAAATTCTGTCTGCCTGGATGAATTCAAATTGTTGAGTTTGTAGGCAGAGAAATCTTTGTAAAACACACACATAAATGTGAAGAATCTTGAGACCCCCAGCAAGATGGATTGGCAAAGCAGCAGCATCAATGGGCTCAAGCATGGCAACAATTGTGAGGTTGGCCCAGGACCAGTCAGTGTTTTGTTCTGTTGTGCATAGGGTCGCTATGAGTCGGTACTAACTCAATGGCACCTAACAACAACAACAACAACTACTGTAGCTAAAACTTAAAGCACAAAGGTTAAATATTGAACCTGGACATGTAGAACAAGTTATGCCCATGATGCCTACGTATGCTATGCTGTGCTATGCTAATGAATTTTGGCTTTAGACAGTGTTGAAGGATGGAAATGACATAATCAGTTGAGATTTAGAAAGCTCACTCTGTGTAAGATTGCTGGCAAGAAAACTTTTTGTGACTTTGATGTGACCGGTGACAGAAATACAAACCAAGGTAGTGGAAGAACACTTGGAATGGAATTGAGCAGTATTTAATGGCTTGTTTCCCCAAGATTTACTAGATGGGACAGTGACGTAGGATAAAATGGCTTACGATGATGGCCTGGGAATTTTGTCACATGTCTGCATGATTTTTGGAACCAAACCTTAGGAAAAGTCAGTGTGGAAGGAAGATAGTAATTTCAGTTTTTCAGGCAGAATTTAAGTCATTGTTGGAAGACGTCTTCCGATCGGTCCATGGATGAGTGAACCTGGAGATCTAGAAAGAGTTCTTGCCCAGAGAATATACAAAGCATAGTGGTGGTATGCCTTGAGGTTAGCAGCCCAACTCAAAACGACTATGCTGTCAGAGAGTAGTAAATCCCTGTAAAGATGTAGAATTTCTCAGCAAGTGAATGAAAAAAAGAAGAAAACCCAGGACAAATGACAGGAATTAATAAAATGTAACAGTGGACTAGAATACAAAGGATCAGTCAAGGAATCTGAGAAGAAATAGAGGTAAGGTTGGAGAACCAAGAGAGTATGGTTTTTTTGTTTTGTTGGTTTTTTTTTTTAATATATAAAATGCTTTATTTTAATAAATATATGTACAATTGCATATCAGTCTGTATCAGTTTTCCATATCTGAAGCCTTATTTTCCCCCACAACTCTAGCCTCCTAATCCAATTTGTATTCATAAAATTAATTCTAATCCTAAACAGGCGATACATTGAATATACCAATATTTAGAATCTCTGTAATAAGTTCTCTTGCTACCTTCCTACTATGAATTTGGGAGAGTATGTTTTTTATGGGAGTTAAGGAGGAGAACATTTCGAGAAGACAGTGGTCAGCGGTGTTAAATGCATCAGCAAGCCATTGACTTCCATGAGTTCAATGAGAGTTTGGCTACCTTCTTACATATTTCTTTAAAGTTGCCCAATTATTTCAGCACTGTCAGAAATTCTAATGTCTTATGTTTGCAATAAGAGTAATCATTCTAAATGATTTCTTTTCCTGGTATGGATAGTGTTATTAAGAATTGGTTCTGGAACCAATAATTGAATCTAGAATAAATAACATCATTCCATGCTGGGAAATGGCCTTATTCTTCTGATAGCTTGACAAGTTTTTAATCAGCATAGCACCATGCAGAGCTGGAAATAATAATTTGATTTACATGTAGCCTATAAGTGACATTAGATAACAAATAGTTCTCAGTGGGAGAGAAATATGGTAGGCTTTTTGGTAGCTAAATATTATAGCTTGTCACACAAAAGGCTGTCCTTTGTTGAAATGATACTACAAAAGTTGATTTTAGTAAATCACACTCTAACTGGGATATTTGACTAGAAATGCAAGCCATTGAGATAGATTAGAATCATTAAATGTTGGGCGGGTATATGCCACATCAGTTTCCCTTGACTTTGTAGGACACGCCAATTATTTTCAAATGCCATGAAGTCAAGGACATGTTTATTAAGAGTGATGACAAACAATGAAATGAATGTCTCTGTGAAACACCTGTTTGAGTGATGTATTAACAGTGTTGACATTATTCTGTATAGTTACCTGATAACAAAACAACCTTTCACCATTTAACTTACCAGGTATTTTAATTTCTCAGAATTTCTTCCACAGATTAAGTTGTTGTTGTTGTTGAGTGATGTAAAGTTGGTTCCGACTTATTGCTACTCTGTATAGGGTTTCTGAGACTGTCAGTGTTTGCCAGAGCAGAAAACATCATGCTTTTCCTGCAGTGGTTGGTGGGCTTAAGCTGTGGAACATGTGGTTTGCAATAGATAAATACCTACAATTACCTAATTTTCAATAGGTCAACCAGTTCACTCAACTGTGATGTGAAGTATACATTTTAAATTTCATTAAGATATTCTTTTCTTTATAATGTTTCATTTTATGGCACTTTGGGATAAAGCACTGAATGGAAAGGTTGATCTGAACCACAAGGCCAGAGGTTCAAACTCACCAGTCACCCCAAGGAAATCCTATATGTCAGCACTTAACATAAGATATGAATGATAAAGGAGCTCTGGTAGCATAGTTGGCTTTGAGGTGGTCAGCAGTTAGAAACTACTGGTGGTTCCATGGGAGAAAGATGAGACTTTCTGCTCCCATCAAGATTTACAGCCTCGGAAACCCTATACAGGGTCGCTATGAGTCATGGCTACCATATGAATGATAAAGGGACACTGGTGGTGCAATGAGCACTTGGCTACCAACTGAAAGGTCTAATTGAAGATCTAACTGAAAGTTCTCTTACCAGCGACTCTCTCAGAGAAAAGACGTGGAGATCTACTCCAATAAGAATTACCCATAAACCATCCAAAGTCATTGCCAGAGTCAATTCTGACTAATAGCCTAGGAGACAGAGTAGGATTATTCCCATAGGGTTTCCATGGTTGTAAATATTCAGGGAAACAGACTGGCACATGTTCTCACCAGAGTGGTTGGTGGATGCAAACTTCTGAACTTTCAGTTAGGATCTGAGCACTTGCGACCAAGACGCTATATAGATTGATGGTGGTGGTATGCCATGGAGTTGGTTCTGACTCACAGTGACCCTGCATAGGGTTTTGTTGTTGTTGATGTTAAGTGCCCTCAAGTGGGTTCTGACTCATAGTGACCCTTTATAGGTTTTCCTAGGAGCGGCTGGTGTGTTTGAATTGCTGACTTCGCGGTTAGCTGTCCTGTGCATATCCTACAACTCGTATCCTACCATTTTACATCATAAAAAATAATGGATTACAAATGGCTTAGGGATATCCTGATATAGGATTAAATATAAATTGATTTTTGATGATTCAAAAAAATCAATTAAATATCTCACAAAAATGTTATATATATAAAGTTATATATAGCATATTGTGCATTCCACATACCGTTACAGACTTAGATGTATCAAGACCTCATGAGAGAAAGCCAATTGACCTCTTGGAATATGGTGTATTCCTTTCGTATTTGAAAAGACATGTCCTTTTTGAGGCTCATATTTATCTCCTAGTGTGATCATACAGAATGATTTGTAAAGACTAAAAATGATAATAATTCTTTTTTCTCAAAATGATACCATAGCAATCCATATTGTAATTAAACATGCTGTTGTTGTTAAATGCCGACTTATAGTGAGTCCTTGTGTGGCGCTGTGGATTAATGCGCCAGACTGCAAAGCCATTTGCATTGCAAGGTCGGCGGTTCAAGCTCACCAGCTGCTCCTCAGAAACCCTATATAGGGTCGCTATGGATCAGAACCGACTCAATGGCACTTAACAAAAACAACATAGGATTTCCAAAGAGTGGCTGGTGGTTTTGAACTGCCAACCTTGTGGTTTTCAGTCCAGTGCTTATCCTACAGCTCCACATCAGAACTCTGTAATTTAACACACAAGTATAAAATTCAAATATTTAAATGCAATTTATTATTGCTGCTTATTCAGAATTCTGTGTTTCCTAAACATCTGTTCTTGATATTGAAAGTTTAATATGGGCAAAGGTATGAATATGCTTTCTGAAAAAAAAAAAAAAGTAACCACAAGACAGAGATCAGAGGCTGTAAATGGGAATATAGGGTCATATAGCTTACAGATTGACCCTCTGCCTCTTTATTTGGTTTATAGTCTTATGTCACCCAGCTGCACTATAACTAGAACTGTGGAGAATTTTCACCTTGGTTGGAGAATACCTACATGTTTCCTAAGAATAAACATATAAGTTTAAAAGTAAATCATAAATAAAAGTAAGCTTTATATTGTGTTATTGTTTCTCACACTTCCTTAGAGAAAGTGATGCTTCAGACAGAATGAGGATTTGAAATGTTGAGGTGCCACACGGAAATAATGGAGTGATTACTTCCTCTGAGAAGATTCTAAATGTGCTCATGAAGAGACAGCTAGTGGAAAGTTAAGCAAAGCTACCAGCAAAGGGAAGAAACTAGAAAATCCAAGACTACAGAGCCAAGAAGAGAAAAGGTCCATCCTACAGAATATTAGGGAATACAGATCAGGACAGAAACCGAGTGGTTTTGGACACAGGTAGATTCCATATACTCCTATAAAGATGATAAGAGATAATATGTGGGTTAATCATTATGTTAACCACTATGTGGGTTAATGCACTGGACTGCAAAGTCAGTTTGAACCACAAGGTCGGTGTTTCCAACTCACCAGTTGCTCCTCAGAAACCCTATACAAAGTCACAATGAGTCAGACAGACTCAACGACGCTTAACAACTACAACAACACGGTGCTGTAAGATAAACACTGGACTGTAAGGTCAGTTTGAAACACAAAGTTGGCGGTTCAAACTCACCATATGCTCCCCGAAAACCCTACACAGGCTTCTGATGTGTCAGAACAGAATCGACAGAACTTAACAACAACAACGTTCATAAAAGTGAAGAATACATTTGAATTTTGATGTTGGCAAAGAATATTGAAAGTCCCATGGACTGCCAGAGAAACAAACAAATCTGTCTTGGAAGAAGTACAACAAAAATGTTCCTTAGAAGCAAAGATGGCGAGACTTCATCTCACGAACTTTGAACATATTATCAGGGCTCTGGTAGCGTAGTG
>NW_006408536.1:1465459-1470922 GCF_000296735.1 Chrysochloris asiatica
ACTTAACAACAACAACAACAACAATCAGGAGGGACCAGTTCCTGGAGAAGGACATCATGCTTGGTAAAGTGGAGGGTCAGGGAAAAAGAGGAAGACCCCTCAACAAGATGGACTGACAGAGTGGCAGTAACAAAGGGATCAAATAGAACAACGATCGTTAGGCTGGCGCAGGACTGGACAGTGCTTCGTTCTGTTGTGCATAGGGTTGCTATGAGTTGGAATTGCCTTGATGGTACCTAACAACATTAATTAAAAGCTTCCAAGACACTGGCGCACTGTGGGCCTCTTGTGTACCACATGCAATTTGAAAACCCATTATCAGTTGATGGTGTTTCCGTTCAGTATATTTTCTAATCATTGTGGTGAATGGACTTTAATAAAAAGAGCTCTCTGGGTACTATAGAATGACTGAAGCCAGGTGATACCTTCCAAGAGAAAGTTTGTTGTTACTATTGTTGGTGGGTTTTGTTGTTGTTGTTATTTGGTTGTTTTTGCTATGGTTGTTTTGTGTTTTCCCAACACAAAAGATGGCATACATTAGGCATCAATTAGGGACTTCTGTAGGAGAATTTTAATTTTAGAAAGTACAGAAAACTTTAACGCATAAAATTATTTATTCAAGTAACACCTTAATAAAAAAAGAGCTTATTTAATTCATGTGAACGAAATACATTTAGACTGTTCTTTATTCAATTTAAGAGTATTTTAAGTAAAATATTTTCTTTTGTCTATATAATGTGACTAATTGCTTTAATTGCATACTATGTACTTTAAAAAGGAGTTCTGGTAGTATAGTGGTTACGAATCGGGCTGCTTACCTCAGGGTCAGCAGTTTGAAACTGCTGGCTGTTCTGTGGCAGAAAGATGAGGCTTTCTGCTCCCATAAAGATTTACAACCTCGTTAACCCTATGCAGGGTCGCTATGAGTCGGAATCGACTCCATGGCACATCACTACCACCACCACCATATACTTTAAAAGGAGTCCTGGTGTGGCACCTTAGGATAAGCATGGAACCTCATGGTCTGTTTGAATCATAAGGCCAGTGTTTCCAACTCACCAGTCACTCCTCAGAAACGCTATACAAAGTCATTATGAGTAGGACAGACTTGATGGCACTTAACAACACTTCTAAAATGTCAACATTTCATTGACAGCTTAAATTATACTTTTGTTTAGCTAGGAACTCTGTATAATGTACAGTGCAAACATATAGCAGTGTTTCCTAAGGGCTAAGGCCCAGATCCTCTTTCAAGGCCCACCTGGCCATTTGGAATTTGCCCTCTTTCTGTTTTTACTATCTCATCTTCCATCATCGCTCCCCATGAGTGCTTCAAACTAGTACTCAGATTTTGGACCACTTTCCACCTGTACCATGCATGGTCTTTCGTTTCTTCTTGATGGTGTTCATAGTTATCCTTTTGTTTCAAAATTTCTTTTACTTCTTTTCATAATTGAGAAAGTATTATTCCTCACATTTTCAGTCAAATATGAAATTGTCTCTGAAGCTTTCCAAAATGACTCTGAAGTAAAACAGAGAGACACGATGAACTAGGAGCTAAGAGTGTTGGTTTTGGAGTCACACTTTCAGAGTTCAAATCCTGGCTCCACTACCTACTAGCTCTGTGGTTGTAGGCAATATACATTGTCTCTTAGAATCTAATAATATGTTGGTAATATATATTTCCTCTTTCTTCTATAATCAGGCATGTAACAGTATTTTAAAAATAATGTGAGCCACAGTTAATATTAACTGCACTATTTATCATTCAAAAAACAAAATTAATAGCATCATCAATTGTGTCCCCCATGTACTGCTTGCATAGCCCTATTATTGCATATCTCACTAGATTTAAATTCCCTGCGTGTTTCCAGAAATTTTGTGATGCCTGGAACACACTTGGGGATCAACATGGGTTTACTGTGTGATCTGTTTATTTATAATGCTAGTTGCCGTGGATGGTATCTTTTAAGGAAGTAAAGGATGTCTTTAAGAAGGTTAGAGGCACGCTGCTTATTCGACACGTAATTCTGGAGCATGTTTGGTACTATGAACAGTAAAACTAATGGTATCGAATGCTCCAAGTTCTATTATAGTTATTGTTTCTGGCTTTAGAAGTGTCCTACAAGTGCATGACAGTAATGAAATCAGGAAGTAGCTGAGACAAGGATTAGCAGTCTTTAGCAATCTTGTCTTGACGTGTTCAATTGTGAAACCTGACATTAAAATATTCACGGAGTCTCTTAAGATTGGGGGAAAAAAATCAAGCTTCATAGTACTAAAGTCTGAAATGGCCTAATTGATTTTGCAAGGTGTCACATTTGCCATGGAAATCAAATATAGAGATGAATGCCCACAATAAGATAATTAGACACGTTTCCTCTTTAAATATTGTCTATATCATATACAATAACTTGGAAATTCATTGATTTTTAAATTCTTACTTAAAGCCACTATTTCCACATTTTTAGTGGAGTGGCTATTATGAAGTGGTTCTGAAAACCAAAGTGTCTCTTCATATATTTCATGAAAAAATTTCCAATGTCTAAACAACAATATTCCACATGAGAAAGATGAGGCTTTCTGCTCCCATAAAGATTTACAGCCTCGGAAACCCTGTACAGGGTTGCTATGAGTTGGAACCGACTCCATGGCACATAACCACCACCACCAAACAACAATCTAACCCCCCTGAGGACAGATGGCTCACCAAAAAACTATTTACATAGAATGTGTGTTGAAATCAAGTCACTTCAGAGTGACTTCATTGTTACTTTGTAGAATCTTCCAGATGAACAGGCACACTGTGCAAGGAAGATAACTGAGGGCAAGCTCATTGTGCTCAACAAAAACCCTGAAGTAAGCAAATAAAAATGCATTACTTCTGCTTACGTGGCCAAGTCAGTGGAATTGTGGTTCTTTAAATTTTATTGATAAACTACTTGGAATTTATTGTTAGTTGGTATGGAACATTATTGCTTAATGAAATTTTGTATTACCATAGCAATACAATTATTACATCTGCTCCATGTATGGCGCTATGGGTTAATATCAGTTAGAACCACAAGGTCAGCGGCTCAAGCTCACCAGCCGCTCTTAGGAAACCCTATACAGGGTCGCTATGAGTCAGAACTGACTAGATGGCGCTTAACAACAATCCCCTTTCAACTCTAAAAGGACCCCATGATTAAACCAACACTATGTGCTTGATTGTCAAGTAGCTTACATCCAGAATAACCTCATTTCATGACTTTAGACTATGGATGTGGATCCTCCCAGTCTACTCATGTGGTTGCTCCCATAACTAGTTATTAAGGATCTTCCATGCACCGCACACTGTTAGGGTGCTTTGCATATATCAGTGAAAAAAATCAACCTAATGCTTTATTTCTGTGCATTTCAACAAATAGAATTTTATGATTAGTAAAGGATAAGCCTTCTGCAATACTCTGTACTATAAAATGCTTCCCAAAAAGGCGTTCATTCAAAATATTATCAATACCATATGAAAACTCAACGAATCTAAGAACATTGTCTGTTCATCATTTTAGCTTCTTTTTTTCTCACTAGGTTTTGATTCTTTTACAGAAATTTGTTTCACACATGCATAGGGACAAAAAGTCTTTTTATTGCAGAGAAATGATGACTCACCACAGAAAATTATTCATTAAATTATGCTTATTATCAAATTTTCAAGTCCCTTTTTTATAATGAAATCATTTCTCTAAATGATATGTTTGACTAATGTATTAATATTTCAAAAGTTCTTTCTGCACTGAGCAAAAAAAAAAATTCTTCAAATTTATTATTAAAATTTCATAGAAAATTATTTGGATTTAAAGACTAGAAGCATTTTTAACAATATGCTATTTGGAAATTAACATAGTTAATTTCTAGTTAATATCTAGTTAATCACTAGATAGTTACACACATGCCATTTTTGTATGTGAGCAGATCACATTTTAAGATGAGAAAAAGTAAATCAGCAAACTAAGATTGCCCTTTGACATGTTGTTAAGTGCCGTCAAGTTCGTTCCGACCCATAGTGATCCTTCATAGGGTTTCCAAGAAGCAGCTGGTGAGCTTGAACTGCCAACTTTGCAGATATATAAACCAGATATATAGATAGGTATAGCTTTGTTTAATCAGGAATCCATCACCACCCTATGCTGTCAATGTTTTCTAAAGGAAAGGGATTAAACATCATTATCTATGTTGTTGTTGTTGTTAGGTGCCATCGAGTCCATACCGACTCATAGTGACCCTACGTACAACAGAATGAAACACTACCTGATCCTGGGCCAACCTCACAATTGTTGCCACGCTTGAGCCCATTGATGTTGCCAATTTGCCAATCCATCTCTTGGGGGGCTTCCTCTTTTTCTCTGACTCTCCACCTTACCAAACATAATATCCTTCTCCAGCGACTGGTCCCTCCTGACAATATGTCCGAAATATGAGAGGCAAAGATTGGCCATCCTGGTCTCCAAGGAGCACTCTGGCTGCACTTCTTCCTAAACGGATCCATTGGTTCTTTTGGTAGCCCATGGCACTTTCAATATTCTCCTCCAACACCATAACTCAAAAGCATCAATTCTTCCATGGTCTTCCTTATTCACTGTCCAGCTTCCGCATGCATATGAGCTAATTGAAAATGCCATGGTTTAGGTCAGGCACACATTAGTCCTCAAGCTGACATCTTTGTTCTTCAACACTTTGAAAAGGTCTTGTGCAGCAGATTTGCCTAATGCAATGCGTCGTTTGATTTCTTGACTGCTGCTTCCATGAGTGTTGATGGTTGATCCAAGAAGAATGAAGTCCTTGATAACTTGACTCTTTTCTCCATTGATAAGAATATTGTTTATTGGTCCAGTGGTGAGGATTTTTGTTTTCTTTACATTGAGATGCAATCCATACAGAAGGCTGTCATCTTTGACAATATCCATGTAGTCTTCTTTTATTATGATTCTTGGAGACATTATGCTCTCATCTTTACATTAAAGAATTAGAATGATAACATGTAGTAATGTTAAGTCAAGGCTAAATGGGATGGTATCTGGCTTTCTTTCCCTACTACAGAATTTTCTAACAATATTTGATTTATATTTTCACAGGTACCTTGATTTGTTGTTGTTAAGTGCTGTCGAGTTGTTTTTGACTCATAGAAAACCTGTATAGGGTTTCTTAAGAGTGGCTGGTGAGTTTGAACTGCTGACCATGTGGCCCATTGTTTAATCCTAGAGTGCTACAAATGCTTCCTTTTCCTAGTAGAGAGTTCTCTAATTCATATTTTTACAGGTAACTTGATTATTGGTCAATAATTCTAGATTAATTTTCACCTTGATTTTGTTGCATCTATTTGCATCTTAAGTGACCATTACTGTCTCATTTTCATGCATTTTTAGCATAAATTGTTTTATTTAAGAAATGTTGTCTGGTCCAACCTCTCTGGAAAGCAATATG
>NW_006408536.1:1472795-1483299 GCF_000296735.1 Chrysochloris asiatica
TAGTGTAGGGGGCAGGAGGGGATCGTAACCATGACAATGATATGATGTATGATAGAATGAATGTAAAACTAATGTTCTCCCATGTAAACTATCATATAATTCACAATAAAACACTTAAAAAAAAAAAAAGATAATTGATCCTTTCCTGTGTCCCAATTGCTGTTTTTGTTTACCCAAATCTCTTTAAAAAAAGAAAGAAAGAAAGAAACGTTGTCAAACTTCTAAATTTAAGAAAGTCATTTGTAATCACTGTGCATCAAAAACCAGCTCACTGTGATCAATGTTGCCAAGTTTAAGAAATCTGGATGGGCCAATTCAATGATTGTGACCAGAGATGGTGAAAAGTTTAAAAGGGTGTCATATGTACACTTTTTCTAGCTTCTTAGTTCAGCATGGTTTCATAGAAATATGAATACAGGGTTTGCTTCCAAAGTTGACCAAAGTGTAGAAACAATTGTAAATGGTGAAAAGTCTTAGAAGTATATACAGAAAGTGATAGCAGAGATTCATTTATTCTAAGATGCCATTTCTCCATGCATTTACACTTGAACTTCATAGACCTCTTTCTGTTAGAAAAAAACAAAACAAAAAACCCTAAAGTATGCCCATTTCCAAAAGAAAAAGGTCTTTTTTTCTTTCTTTCTGGCATTAGATGTAACCACATTGGCACAAAGGGAAAGGGAAGCAGTAGCAATCAAGCTTTGCCCTGAGTTTACATTAGAAAGCACACAAACATTGTTACTGCTTTCTCAAGCTTAGACTCTTACAGTTTTTAAATAATTAATGTAAGGTTATACTCCGGTAAAGTGTGTATATATACACACACACACAGACACACACTGAGGCAGTGATGAGTCTATTTGATGAGACAATGTATGGAACATCTGTGCTTGTAATGTTGCTCATGCATTCAAGCATTTGCAATAAGAAAAGCTCTAATACCTTCCAATAAAAGAACTTACCACTGACTCCATCCTTCTCGGTGCCCTGTTTGTACGTGCATGTGTTTGTTAACAATCTGTTCTAATTTAAAATGAACTCTCTTACCTTATTATATAATAGAAAAAAGCCAACAAAGTTCAAAATGTGCAGGTTAGCAATTCAAACCCACCAGCCAATCCATAGCAATAGTATATGTTGTTGTTGTTGAGTGCGGTCAAGTTGGATCCGACCCAATGTGACTCTGTATAGGTTTTCCGAGGAGCAGCTGGTGAGCTTTGAACTGCTGACCTTGTAGTAGACTGCTAATATTTACAGCCTTGAAAACTCTATGGGGTAGTTCCTCTTTGTCCTGTAGGATTACTATAAATTGAAATTGATTTTGATGGTAATGGATTTAGTTTGATATATATGTACGTGGAGTCCTGGTGTGGCGCGCTGGGTTAATGTGCCAGACTGCAAAGCCATTTGAACTGCAAGGTCGGCAGTTCAAGCTCACCAGCCACTCCTCGGAAACCGTAAACAGGGTCGCTATGGGTCGGAACCGATTCTACAGCACTTAACAACAACAAGAACAACAACAATATGTATGCTGTTGTTACTGTTATGGCCATCGAGGCGATTCCGACTCATAGTGACTCTGTATAGAGTTAACTAGGAGTGGCCTGAAGGACGAGTGTTTATCCTACAGCACCACACCAGGACTTTCTTTCTTTCTTTCTTTCTCTCTCTCTCTCTCTCTCTCTATATATATATATATATTCATAATATATAATATATCAAATGATTGCTCTAAGGATCCATGGTAGCACAATGACTAAGCATTCACCTGCTAACTGAAAAGGTTGGCAGCGGAAATGTATCAGCTACTCCATAAGAGAAAGACATGGAGATCTGCTTCTATAAAGATTATAGCCAAGAACACATTATGGGGCAGTTCTACTCTGTCACATTGAGTGGTTACGAGTGGGAAATTGACTCGATGGCACCCACAACAACTAAATTATCACTGAAGTTTTACAACAATGATGCCATTTCCCCATATTTTCAGTTGAAATGATAGGATTCAGAGAGGTGACTTGATTTATTCAAGGTCACACAGCTAGAACTGCAACCTAAATGTAACTCTATAATTTATAATCTTCCCTGCAGAACACAACCATTTGTCTTGTTAAATATAGGAGAAAAGAGAGAGAAAGAGAGAAGACACAATTTGATTTTAGCAACTAGAACTGAATATTTACATTTGAGCTGTGATATCTGAACGTTTACTACAACTAATCATCAAAATCCTGGGGTAATAATGTAAGGAAAACACTTAACTGTTAACTGCAAGGTTGGCAGTTCAAACCCAACAGCCACTCTTTAGAAGCCCTATATAGGGTCGCTATGAGTTGGAACTAACGTGACATTACTTAGCAACAACAATCATCAAAAGACTAAAAATGTGGGTTTGTTAAGATGACTTCCAGTTGCAGTGCTGAACCAATCTATATCTTTCATCGATTCAATGCACTATTTCTTAAAATAGTCCCCTCTCATTGTGCTGTGTTTTACAGAAAGCTGTTTCAACAAATTTCAGTAACACTTGCATTTTGATATTCAAGGGTTTGCCTTAGTAATCCGTCTGTTTTTCATTATCCACCTTATAATATAAAAGGGCTGGAAGAGAGGTTTGGGAAATGCAAACTATGATCATTACTATGTTTTTCTTCAATCCCTACTAGAATCTAACCCTGACCTTAGCTCCATTTACACCATAGTTTGGCCAGCAATTCTATTAGCTAAGATGTTCTTTGAGAGTCTAAAGGTGAATTACTTTAAAAGAAATTAAATACTTATTCACCCATACTCCTGTTTCATTTTCTCTAGTCACTGCAAATTCATTTACCTGAGTTTTCATTATATATTTAGGTTTAAGAAACATCAGGCAACATTGATCTGTCAGTGGCACTGTTTCATCTTCTTAGCACACATACCTGCTTCTCCTTTTCCACAAAAACAGTTTTCAAAGTTCTTGCATTGGGTTATTATATCCTACCAAGCCAAACTTACTGCCATCGAGTCAAGTTAGACACATAGCAACCTTGTACAGGGGTTTCGAGGCTGTAAATCTTTAAAGGACCAGAAACCTTTGTCTTTCACCTGTGATGGCATGCTACCAGTTTTTCCTAATATTGTGCAGCCACTGGGGCATAAACACATGAAGCTGTTTCCTCTATCAGTCTTACAAGGAAAGACACGAAAAATAGTTTGTACGACAGATGGAAAGAGAAAGTTGGGAAGGGAGATTAGTTAAGGGACTATGTTGTTGTTGTTGTTATGTGCCGTGGAGTCGGTTCCGACTCATAGCGACCCTGTATAGGGTTTCCGAGGCTGGAAATCTTTACGGGAGCAGACAGCCTCATCTTTCTCCCGCGGAACAGCTGGTAGACTATAGTGTAGTATAAACACAGGGGAACTGGGTGGCTATGGAAATGGAAAGCCTAGGGCAAGCTCGGAATAATTTTCTTGACATTAGACATACGAGAAAAACAGGGAAGATAACACAATGATGAAATTCAAGCCCGAATAACTAAGAGAATGACGCAACTGGAGATTAAAATAAATTTCTGAAAGGACTTTAACTTTGAGGAAAAGATAACAAGCTTAGTTTTAGACAAGTTGAGTTGGAGATGACAATGGGTAATTCAGTTAAATATTAGGAAACTAGAGATGAAAAACCAAAATTCTGAACAGTGGTCTGAGTCATAGAATTTAATAGTGGGCTAAGCATAGGCCTGGAAATCCTGGTGTGGCGCTGTGAGTTCATGCGCCAGACTGAAAAGCCGTTTGAACTGCAAGGTCAGTGGTTCAAGCTCACCAGCTGCTCCTCGGAAACCCTATTCAGGGTCGCTATGGGTCAGAACCAACTCGACGGCACTTAACAACAACATTAGGCTGCTAACAGCCAAGTTGGCAGTTGAAACCCACCAGTTACTCTGTGGGACAGATGGGGCTCCCTGCTCCTGAAAAGATTTACAGTTTCAGAAACCCTGTAGGATAATTCTACTATGATCTGTAAGATTGGCATGAGACAGAACCAACTTGGTGGCAGTGAGTTTGGTAGCTAACAGCAATAGAGGCAACGGACTCTAAATTTGCCCTGTGCAATTTTTTAATCCCAGGATACAAGAATGGTTGACATTTTTAACAGTCATGACCACAGAACTATAAGATGTTTTGTTTTTTGTTTTTTAAATAAGAACAGCTGTGATATTTTAATAATGTTCTATTCAAATAAACACAATTCATATTTTTATTGCAATTTGTGAGTAATCCCACTAAAAGAAGTATAACATGTTGTATAAGACGTTTCCATGGTGACTGCTGATTGAAACAGAGTTACAGTTTTGGCAGAGTCAATCAATCTCAAAGATTGTCACAGCCCAAAGGAGAAAACATTTAATAATAATAAAATCCACCAAAGAAACAATGTATATGAAAAAGTGATGTATTCCTCAAAATGATGATAATCAAATATTTCTCAGCAGTTTCAGCTATTGAGTCGATTTTGAATAATAGGACAGAGTAGAACTGCTTCTTGGGTTTCCGAAGCTATTCATATTTATGGGAGCAGACAGCTTCATCTTTCTTCCCAGGAGTGGCTGGTGGGTTCCAAAAGCTGACCTCAGGATTAGTAGCCCAATGCCTAACCCACAGCACTACCAGGGCTCTTTGTCTGTTAGTTGTTGTTGTTGTTAAATGCCATCGAGTCGGATAACCACCCTGTATAGAGTTTCCTAGGCTGTAAATCTTTACAGGAGCAGAAAGCCTCAGTGGTCTCCTGTGGAGTGGCTGGTGGACTTGAACCATTGACCTTGCTGTTTGCAGTCCAGTGCTTATCCTACAGAGCCACCTCACTCCCCTTCTGAGTTAAACACGATAATAAAATTGTGCTATAATTCAAATAAATGGAAAATTTGTCTGTCATCCAGTATTTTGGTCAAATTAATATTATGTAGCATTACCTACCTAATCATCATTTCAGAAAGGATAGCATAATGTAGAAGAAATACAAAAGGGTTTAAGAGTCAGACTAGTGAGTGAGCAGGGCACTTTCTATATGTGCTCTTCAGCACATCAATTAACCTCTCAGAAATGTCCTTCCCTGCTCTGTGAAGTGGGGAAATATTACCTAATTGAGTTGCTCTGATCTGTGAGGATAAAATGAGATAATGTGAAGGAAGCTAGCTGATGTTCAGGTCAGCTATTATCATTCCTATTACATTGTCTGATGGAATCCTTTGCTCTGTAGTGCAATCCAAAACATTATCCATAGAGCAAGTTCTGCTGTGATTCCTGCTGGACAGAACCCCAGCAGGAACTTTTGCCAAGGCATTCAATGAATGAGAAAGAGACCCTCTTTCTCTCTGGGCACATTGAATAGAGCAACTCTCCATGTGAGGCCTTTTCAAATTCCTAGGATTCTCTGTACTCTATCTCTGCATTGAAACAATTCAGAACCTGCACGAAAGGGAAGTATCCATGGTAATACAAGGAAATGGATTCCGGAATATGGCTCGGAGGCCTGAATCCTGTACAGCTGAATCCTTTTGGCTTATCTCAGGCTTTTCTGATGGCTTTAATCAGGCATTATGGGGTTTCTCTATGCTCTGCTAAGCACCAGGGAAATTGCTGCTATGGGTAGACTGCTAGGCTTGGGTCAGTGAATCTATTTAATTCAGATAAAAATCTTGTCTGGGAAGGTGAGCTTGGGGTGGGAGGAAAGAAAAAGGTTTTCTCTCCTCTGTGAACTGGAATTGATTCCCTAAGCAGCACAGAAGAATGAAAAACATTAAACAAATGATCAGGGCATCAGAGGGCTTGCTTGGAAGTAGGTTAAAAATGAACAGAAAATGGATACGATTCACTTTGAAATTTAAATCTTTTAGCTTCTGTAATCTTAAAGATAACATTCTGGAGGCTGCTTCTGTTGGAAAAGAAATTATAAAAATCTCCTAACCCTTAAAGTAATCAGCTTTCCTAGGATAGGGCATTTTATAGCTGAAATCTTCCAGACATGTGCTATAAAATTCATATTAAGTTACATAATTGTTAATAACTTCATAAAGGAATCATTGACTATAAGATCACTGTGTTGACAAAGGAGACTCACTGATGCTTAAATGAACTCATTATATTCTACCTACAGCTAAGTTGTTAATTAAATACACTTCTTATGAAAATTGATCATTTGATTTTTTAATGTTGAAATAAATATAGTTCTGAGATGGTTCAGGGCTCTAAGTCATGGAAAAGATTTCTTTGCAATAGCTATACCCATTTTGTTGTTGCTGTTGAGTGCCCCCAAGCAGATTCTGACTCATAACAACCCTGAGCAGGGTTTCTGAGGAGCTGCTGGTGGGTTTGAACCACTGACTTAGTGGTTATCCTACAGTGCCACACCAGGACTCCTTTTTAGCAACTCATTATCTAAGCCTTGAAAATAAAGTGGAATTTAAAAATGTTAAGGATCTCACTGAGACCCTTGTGGCTTAAATTCCTGATGATGCCAGATCTGGTAAAATCATGAGATATTTCACATTTAGCTCACAAGCATCTGCATGTCTTGTAACATAACACTGGGACTTCCTTATACACCCTTCTTCTGATGAGCTTTTAAAGTTTTTCCTTGTTGAACTTTTTACTGGCACCTCACTACCTTCCTCCAATAGCCCCCTCCTGTAGAGCAGCAGTCTGCCAAATATATTGATTATATACCCCAATCTATCAAACAACTGTGAATACAGACCCACAGAATACCTGTACTTATTTATTTTTAAAGTACAATCATATGTTATTGTACTAACATAGAAAATAGGCACTAAATTGAAATGGAAATAGAAAGAGTGTAGTGCTGTGGGTTAATGTGCTGGACTGCAAGGTTGGTTTCAACCACAAAGTAGGCAGTTCAAGCTCATCAGATACAGCTGCTCCTCAGAACAGGGTCACTATGAGTCAGAACTGACTCGACGGCACACAACAACAACAACAACAAAGATGAAATAAGTAATCACGTAAAACACTTTTGTTTTTAATATACTTATTTAAAATAGACCCATACTTTTACAATCAAAATAGAATTTGTCAGATCTGATCGGATTGGGGATGTTTTGTGATTGCGCTAAGGGTGGAGAAAGATCATTTCTTGTATTTGCTTGATGGTTAGCACTGCTCATCTTGTTACTATTATCTTCATATATACTTTCTTGCAGGAATCTTTAATTGGCTTGGATGGTAACCACAGTGTTGGAGACCTGAGTGCACAGTTCTACTCTGAAACACACGGGGTCTCCATGAGTCGGAATCAGCTTGATAGCAAGAAGGTTTTCTTGGGGAGGATTTCTATTTTGAATATTTTAAAATCCATTTAGTGAGGGTTGACTTAGTTGAAATTGGGTAATATCATCCTCAGTTCTCCTAACAAATTCATGAGTATTGCATGCATGATAGATGAATGGCTGAAGTACAAACTAAACAAGAATGGCAATGTCAATCCATATTTTAAATATTATTGTCATTGTTGATGTTAAGTTCTGACTCAGAGTGACCCTATGTAGGGTTTCTGAGGAGGAGCTAGTGAGTTTGAACCTGTGGTTCAAAGCGACCTTGAAGTCCAGTGCTCATCTTACAATGCCACATTGTTGTTGTTGTTGTTAGGTGCCATCGAGTCGGCACCAACTCATAGTGACCCTATGCACAGCAGAACGAAACACTGCCCGATACTGGGCCAACCTCACTACTGTGGCCACGCTTGAGTCTATCAATGCTGCCACTTGGCCAATCTATCTCACTGGGGGGTCTTCCTTTCTTTTTCTGTCCCTCCATCTTACCAAACATGATATCCTTCTCCAGTGACTGGTCAGTCCCTCCTGACAATATGTCCGAAGTATGAGAGAAGTTTGACAATCTTGGCCTCCAAGGAGTCACTCTGGCTGCACTTCTTCCAAAACAGATCTATTGGTTTTTTTGGCAGCACCACATTAGTAAAGCTAAATTTCTTATTTAACACAGAGACATAGATAAGGGAACGCTTACATTTTCTTTCCACACCCCAGTGGGTTATCTTACTCAACAAGGAATCAAAATCTATTGTCAAGATATCACTTGTTGAGTTATGCAACCAATTTGTGTGTGCATGTGAGCGAGTACAATATGCAAAAGATTTTTAAAAACATACATTTCATAGAGAAGACTGTTAATAACCATGAAAAAAATATTTAGAAAAAATTACAACCAATGTCAGTTTCTTGGCTTTGATGTCATACTATAGTTATCTAAGTTGTTACCATCCCCACTGAGTTTTCTGAATAACCTTGAAGATTTCCATGCTCTACCTTAGAATTCAATTCTTTCTGGACACAGTATTAGTGTTCTCATAGATTCCCTTTCTTCTTGTAGGGTTTTGCAGCCTAGTTTCAACTTACATATCAATTTAACCTTAAATCTTGAATTAGCTCTAAATGGTCTGTTAGGTCTTTCTAGTCTAATCGTGTTTTATTTTCTATTTGTTTGAGTGTGTGTATGTGTCTGTGTGTGTATTTTAACACATCTGGACTGGTAACCATCAGGTTGCAATCTCTGGCTCCTAATGGGCTGTTTACCTCTGTGGATCATAACAAATTACACACAACATTGTGAAGAATGAGAATTCCAGAACATTTCATTGTGCACATGTGGGACCTGTTCATAAATCAGGAGGCAGTCCTTTGAACACAACAAGGGGATACTGCATGGTTTCAAATCAAGAGAGGTATATGTCACGGTTGTATCTTTTCACTATATTTGTTCAATTTTTATGCTGAGCAAATGATCTACAAAGCTAAACTATGTGAACTATATGAAGAAGAACATGGCATCAGGATTGGAGAAAGCAAAGAGGACTCGAAGCACTTCCTGTGGAAGATCAAAAGATTGCAGCCTTCCATACGGATTACATCTCAACATAAAACAAAAATCTTCACAACTGGATCAATAAGCAACATCATGATAAACAGAAAAATGTTAAGGTTGTCAAGGATTCCATTCTACTTGCATCCATAATTATCACCCATAGAAGCAGCAGTCAAGAACAAAATGATGTATTGCATTGGGCAAATCAGCGGTAAAAGAACTCTTTAAAGTGTTAAAGAACAAAGATGTCACTTTGATGTCTAAGGTGAGGCTGCCAACCTTGGCATTTTCAATCACATTATATGTATGCTCAAGTTGGACAATGAATAAGGAAGACTGAAGAATCCACGCATTTGAATTATGGTGTTAGTGAAGAACAGTGAATATACTGTGGCCTGACAGAAGAACAAACAAATCTGTCTTGAAAGAGGTACAGCCAGAATGCTCCTTAGAAGGAATGATGGGGAAAGTTCATCACATAGACTTTGGACATGTTATCAGGAAGGACTAGTCTCTAGAGAAAGACATCATGCTTGGGAAAATAGAGGGCACCACAGTGTGCTCATACATATCAATGATTGCGAGGATGGCACAGGACTAGGCCGTGTTTCATCCAATACATAGGGTTACTATGAGTCAGAACCTCACAAAATGAACAACTAACAACTACATATACAAAACTTTGATTGATCGCCCCTGCTTCAACTTGCAAAGAAAGAAAGTCGGAACCTGCCCGGTGCTCACTGGGATGCTTTTATTAAATACAATTTGTAGAATGTGATAGTCTATTAGGGATAATGAATATAATTAATCATTATACCAATGTAACTGATTTGACATTAAACTCAAAGCTTAGCAAAAAAATACAGGATAGAGATAGTAAATGATTTCTTAGTTCTCATTTGGTATATAGCATTGTTTATAGGATGATGCCACCTTTCAGAAAAGATTGGCAGGCTTTAATATTCATGAATGAATTTGCTTCAAAAGAGCATAAGCCATGAAGTTATAATTGTGTTCTGTGGTGCCCCAATGGGATCTGATCCGATTTCATGGAGAGATTTTTAATTATATTTAATATGATCTGATTTGTATTAAATAAAGCTGCAGGTTATTTGCTAAAAGTCAGTTGGAGACAAGTAGTATGAAAAATATGCCTGTGACCAGTCTCATATAAATAGTTCTGAAGGTCACAAGTCTGATTCAGAGCAGGAGTCTAAATCTTGAACAGAACTCCAATTAGTTCAATCAATTGGTGTCATTGAATTCAATTTCTGCAACTACTTTTCAGCTACCGTTAACTCAATAAACATATACTGAGCAGTCTCTTGAGCCAGGAACTGAACCAGAAGTTGGTAATATCAAGAAAAAAAATTAGTCCTTGCTTTAGAAGAATTAACAGGAGAGAAAGAAAAAAAACAAGAAAAAGAAATTTATAAAAGTTATATATTGTTGTTGTTACTGTTAAGTGCCAATGAGTCGGCTTTTACTCATAGCGACTCTGTATAGCATTTCCAAGGTGCAGTTGGTGCTTTTGGGTTTGAACCACTGACCTTGCAGTTAACAGTCCAGTGCTGATCCTACAGCGACTCTCTATCCTATCTTACACCAGGATATATGTATATATATA
>NW_006408536.1:1483949-1489003 GCF_000296735.1 Chrysochloris asiatica
TCAAGCTTACATCTTTGCTCTGCAACACTTTAAAAAGGTCTTGTGCAGCACATTTGACTAATACAATATGTCGTTTGATTTCTTGACTGCTTCTTCCATGAGTGTTGATAGTTGATCCAAGAAGAATGAAGTCCTTGACAACTTAACAACTTACAGTTTTTAGCTGCTGTGAAGTCAGCCCTAGACTCATAATGACTCCAAGTATGTTGTTGTTGTTGTTAAGTGCCGTCAAGTTGGTTCTGACCCATAGCGATCCTGTATAGGGTTTCTGAGGAGCAGCTAGTGAGCCTGAATCACCGACTTTGCAGTCCAGCACATTAACCCACAGCGCCACACTCATACAGGTCTCAATGACTAATTTTTAGAAGTAGATGGCCAGACATTTCTTCCTAGTATGCCTTAGTCCGGAAGCTCTGCAGAAACCTCTTTAATATCATAGCAACACACAATTCTCCACTGACAGAAGGGTCTCTTCCATGAAAGGCACAACTTTACATTTGACCCATCACAGTACCTTAATGCGACCTAGAAAACTGAAAATCGTTTTGAGTTTATAGCAGAATAAACTACAGGGGTGTGTAAGTGTTGGACAGAGAAAAGACATCTGGGATATGACAATGGACAAGGGATGATCTCAAAACAGCATATGGAGAGACTTAAGAGCAACATGGGTAGAGGTTTCAGGAGGGCTGGGCTCTAGCCTTACTAGGTCAATGTAGGTTGTTAAGGCTGCTGAGTGGGTTCCGACTCGTAGTGAACCTGTATAGAGTGTTACCTATCTGGTTCTCAGTTTTGTAGCTGGTAAAATGAGGCAATCGAATGAGAAGATCCCTAAGAGCCTTGGCATACATCTCCTCAGCCATACCTGTAGGCATGCCTCTCTCTGGTCCTTGACCTCTCAGCCCACGGGGCCCCTTGGCCTTTGCCCTGTCCCAGTAATGTTAGAAAGCTCTGTTAAGGCTGCCCAAAAGACACTCAAGGAGCCCCAGTGGCAGAGTGAGTTATGCATTGGGCTATTACCTGAAAGGTCAGCAGTTTGAGTCTACAAGGCACTCCACAGGAGACAGATGAGGCTTTCTGCTCCCAGAAAGGTTTACAGCCTCAGACACCCTGAGTCACTATGAGTCAGAACTGACTCTACAGCACACAGCCAACCAGTAGCCAAAGGATACCCCACCCTGCTATAAACCTCAGTCCATAGGTGGGTTAATGTGCTGGGCTATAATGGCCTCACTCCTCCCAGCATGATGGTCTCAGTGTAATAGGTTCTTATACATGGTGACTGGTATCCCCTAGACCAAAGAAAGCATTCCAAGTTTCCATTCCAAGGAATGAAACCTACCAATCTATTAAGTTCTGGGCTGAAACTGGCACAATGTTACTTTCATTATGTTCTAGGAGTAAAAACAGTCTGAAAGGACACCCAGTCGGGACATAGGTTCCAACACTCCAGGCTGGAATGGAGACCATTTAGCTAGTAGCAAACATCTGGGACTTGAATTCAGGTCTGCCTGGGGTAAAAGGCCATTCACAATGGAGTAAAGCCTGCCACTCACTCAATCTTCTGTATGTCACCCCCATTTTGGGGTAGTTCTATTCTTCCCCCTCCCCCAATCATCTCTCTACAATGTTCTGCCTCTACTGAGCTATCTAGTAAGTAGAATACATTGAGTATCATGAAATAGAGACTTGTGGTATATTTGAAAGGATGTTGTTGTTAAGGTGTGACTATAAGAGACATCAAATAATTCACTGCACTGGCCCACCCATGCATTGAAACATAACAATTCTGTAACTGGGAAGGCAGTTAAGTTCTCACCTGATGCTTGTAGCATAGTAACCATGATGTTGTTGTTGTTAAGTGCCGTCAAGTCGGTTCCAACTCATAGCGACCCTGTATAGAGTTTCTAAGGAGCAGCTGGTGGGTTTGAACTGCCGACCTTGTGGTTAGCAGTCCAGTGCTGATCCTACAGCCACACACCAGAACTCCCAGTAAACATGATTGTTGTTACTGAGTACTGTTGAGCTGGACCTGACCCATAGCGACCCAATATAGGATTTCCAAGGAGCAGCTGGTGAACTTGAACCACTGACCTTGCAGTTCAAACGGCTTTGCAGGTGTGACACATTAACCCACAATGTCACACAGACGGACTTAATTGCTCTCTTGGCTCTGAGGGCCATTATTCTCTCTTAGAAAATGTTCACCAGCCACCACAAAATCTATACTCAAATAGGAGGGCTAAGCCCTAAAAAGCCATGTTGTTGTTGTTAAGTGGCATCAAGTTGGTTCTGACTCATAGAGACCCTGTATAGGGTTTCTGAGGAGTGACTGGTGGGTTTGAATCACAGACCTTGCAGCTCAAACTGACCTCGCGGTCCCGTGCATTATCCTGCAGCGCCACACCATATATGAGGTTTATACCCTGTGTTAATGACCTAGAATTCAGAAATGTTCCAGGCACTGACATTCATTTTCATAGGTAGGAACCATTAGCAGTTTGCATTTAACAAGTCAGAAAACTGTGGAGTTCATTTAAGAAACAGGAAGTAAGTAGTTTAGTTATTGGAAGGGGAGGGGAAGAGAGAGCTAGGAAGGCTGCTTGTATGCTCATCATCCACCGGTAAGGTTGGGGGAAGGAAGGGGATGGAAAACAAACACAAGTCATCTCCGAGGAAGGCAGACTAATGTAGTGCAGCTGTTCGCTGGATTTTATCAGCAGTTTCTTGACATAGTTCTCACTCCCAAGGCCCCATGAACGAACCATGTCATTTTGACACATGTGATAGGTTTGGCCCAATGGGTATAGGGTTCAAAGTCATGGCTGGCAGTTAGCAAAATCCCAGTGAAGCCTTGATTTTTCCCTAAAGAGACATCAAGTGCATCAAATCTCTTTCAGAGTAGCACTGTGATTATTCCTAAACAAATCAGCAAGGAACCTCAATTCTCAAGGTCCCCTTTATTTGTCTACAAGATGACCATGCCTGGAGCTTAACTCACAAGGGCAAAAACAGCTCAAGCTTTCATTAAACTAAAAAAGAAAACATTGTTTTGTCAGCTAACAAGAACAACCCAGCAATTTCCCTTCCCCCAGCTTTCTGTTTGAATGGATGGCAGATTTCAATCATAAGTGAGCTGTTTAGGAAGCAAATCAACTGACCTCCAGAGCTCCATGCATCCACTGGTGCCATAGGAATGGGGCTAAGCCATGCCAGACATTGTGCTAGGAGCCAAGGCAAATGTTTACTGAGATAATAATACATTCATTATTTTAGAAGGAGGAATATAAGAGAGTTCTGGGGCAGTGGAGAACTGGTTGGAATATCCAACCTACTCCTGATGTGGTGCTGTAGGATCAGAACTAGATTGCGAACCACAAGGTCAGCAATTTAAGCCCACTAGCTACTCCTCGGAAACTATAGAGGGTCGCTGGGAGTCTAAACCAACTTGAATGCACTTAACAACAACATCCTTTTAAATATACCACAAGTCTCTATTTCATGAGACTCAATGTATTCTACTTACTAGATAGCTCAGTAGAGGCAGAACATTGTAGAGAGATGATTGGGGGAGGAGGAAGAATAGAACTACCCCAAAATGGGGGTGACATACAGAGGATTGAGTGAGTGGCAGGCTTTACTCCATTGTGAATGGCCTTTGACCCCAGGCAGACCTGAATTCAAGTCCCAGATGTTTGCTACTAGCTAAATGGTCTCCATTCCAGCCTGGAGTGTTGGAACCTATGTCCCGACTGGGTGTCCTTTCAGACTGTTTTTACTCCTAGAACATAATGAAAGTAACATTGTGCCAGTTTCAGCCCAGAACTTAATAGATTGGTAGGTTTCATTCCTTGGAATGGAAACTTGGAATGCTTTCTTTGGTCTAGGGGATACCAGTCACCATGTATGAGAACCTATTACACTGAGACCATTATGCTGGGAGGAGTGAGGCCACACAGAGAGGCCACGTGGAAAGAGAAATGCCTAAGCAGTCCCGAGGTGTTCTGGTTGTCCCAGCTGACAAACAGATGGGTGAAAACACCTCCAGCTGATGTCGGCTTCAAGTCATATCTGAAAACAGACACATGTGAAATCCACTCAGCTGAGTCCAGTCAACCCATAGAATTATGTGCCCAAAGAATTATGTGCGGGGATATCAAGTGTTCTTTAAAGCCACTAAATCTCAAGAGATGTTTACTATGCAGTAATATGTAACTAGAAGAGAGACTTTAACAACTCACACGAATATTACATTTCCAGACCTTAGTGTTCTCAATATAAACTATAGTTTGCAACAATGTCTATTTCTTGGGGAGTTTTTTAAGATTCATGAGTTGAAGTTGGTAAAGTAGTTAGCACAATATCTCACTGCATTGAGAAATTATTGTCAGATATTGTCCATTACAATATTCTGAATTTCCTGTTA
This sequence comes from Chrysochloris asiatica, assembly GCF_000296735.1. Classification (NCBI taxonomy): domain Eukaryota; kingdom Metazoa; phylum Chordata; class Mammalia; order Afrosoricida; family Chrysochloridae; genus Chrysochloris; species Chrysochloris asiatica. The sequence goes on from NW_006408536.1 coordinate 1,488,376, forward strand.
GAAAATTCAGAAGTTTTCAGATTGATGAAACTTGATGTTAGCTGCCTTTGAGTTCTTATGTGTAACAGAATGCATCATTGCCTGGCGCTGTACCATCTTTATAGCCCTTGGCATGTTTAAGCTAATGTAGCCACCATGTCAATCCATCTCCTGAAGGGTCTCCCTCATTTTGCTGACTGTAATCGTTGGGGTTCTGTGGCAACTTGACTAGGCCAGGATTTGCAGAGGTTTAGCAGTTGGGATGTGCTTATTCCCATGATGATAAAACCTACTACAGGCATAGTTAACTCTATGATGATTGGCTATGAGCAGGCAATCAATTGAAAGGAGGTTTCACTGGGGGTGAATATAAGCTACCAATATAAGTGACACAGAGAGGAAAGGCTCTTCCTCTCTCTCTAGCTGGGAACCAGGGATTCTACAAAAGTAAGCCATTTCCTTGACAACAAATTTCTCCCTCTCTCTCTCTGTATATATACATTATATATTCAGAAAGTGCTTTAGAAGGGTAGTGGTTACAAATCGGGTTGTTAATCTCAAGGTCAGCATTTCGAAACCACCAGCATTCTGCAGGAGAAAGATGAGGCTCTCTGCACCTTGAAAACCCTATATAGAGTCACTATGAGTC
>NW_006408536.1:1491711-1498085 GCF_000296735.1 Chrysochloris asiatica
CATGTGGTTATCAGATTCAAAATGGCCAGTACCAGTACATTTCAGCTCACTAATGCCTAAGATATATATATATATATACACACATATGTTTCACTGGTTTTGTTTCTCTAGAAAACCCAGCCTAAGACACTGACAGTGTACACTCTACAGTGTACACATTCCATAGCTGATGCTCTTTTGGGTCTGGGGCAGCTTTTACAATCAAACATATCACTGTTTCTGCAATGCCACATATGAATACCCACACCAAGAGAGGTAAGTGTAGATACGTAAATCACATCAGGTAAGGTTGAGCCACCAAATCTACTCAGGTTAGATTAAGTGAGTTAACACAAAGATTATTTTTTCAGAACTCTCTTTGGGTTTGAAATTATATGTAAGACGTTAGTTTCCATCAAGTCTGTTCCAGCTCATGGCAACTTTATGTATGACAGAACTATATAAGGGAGAGTGGACTTCTGTTTTCCCCCAAACGTAGCCACCACATACTTCGGTCTGCATTGCTCCTTTCTATAACATAATGGAGGCTAGTGTTTAACATTAATTTATAAATAAAAAGATCATCTATACATTCAGTCTTAGAGATAGCACGTGTTAATTGCTTCTAGGTAGCTGAAGACAGGGAGGAATGCAAGAGTTAAAATGAATAGAGGCAAACACTGGGGTACATGGAGAGGACTGCACTCTGTCATGAAACAAGGTATATGATCTAGTGAATGTAACACTGATGATCTGATCTGCAAACCTAGACTCTATTCACAAATTTGTTTTTGTTAAGTAATAAATAAGAGTCTTTTCAATGGGCCTTGTGTTTTGGCAAATGAAATTCATACTCAGCTTGTGCTTTCTCCACCACACGAGAGAGAAATCTAGCACCAAGGAAAACTTGTGGTCAAAGGAAGTACTATTTAACAAGACATAATGTCTACAAGTCAAGATTCAGCTGGTCTCCCTGCTCCAGAGAATGTCTCACATTTTAATGACCTCATGGCATCCCAAAGCAAGGTAGTGTCCCAGGTAGCTTAGAAAGAGACTTGCAAGATCAGCAAATAGATGTGTTAAGGGACTCTGTCATCATTAATTCACTTTTGCTAAATCCTCCAAGTGCTAATTTACCCAAAGGGCTTCTTCCCTCTGCATTTAAATGAAGCACAGTGGGAAGATGCCTTCTTTTCCCTAGCCTTCACAATTATGACCATTTGAAGCATCTGGCACTGTGGATTTCATACACAGAATATGCTGAAGGTAACATTTCCTCCTGATGGAAAGCCAGCAAAGAATTGCTACAGGGAGAGAGGAGTAAAACTTTTTAAAGCTTATTTTCTTCCTCAATGTGAACAGAGATAAATCCTTAAATACTTTTTTTTTTTTTTTTTTTTTAAACTCTGGAAGAAAGAGCAGAGTCATACAAAACCCTATTATTATGAGACATTTTCTTTTGTCTGAAAGTAACCAGATATTGCACGGCCAAATTATAGAGCAGTGACAACAGTTATTTAGTTCTGAATAACACAGTGCTGCAAAGCATGAACCCCAAATGGAGAGAATGCAGTCATTGTCAATGACTGTGTAACCACCTTCGACAGACGTCAAAAACGCTCACTGCAATGAAGGCATCTTTCCAGTTTAACCTCAAAATGTCAACTTGCCTCTGAAATCCTTGTTTTTTTCCACACACTCCCTCTCAATGGAGGGTTTTCTTGTTTATACTCTTTAGGAAACCCAAACAAAAAAATTCCTTAAAACCTCTCCATGTAAGTATTTGAGAGCAGGGTCTCATTTCCTTTCTTGTATTTGTAAAACACTCATTTACATGCTCAGCCCCACATACAAATGATCCGTGAACAAAGAGAAGAGACTATGCTAGTCTTACCATGTTTGTTACATGTAGTCTGGAATCCAGACAAGAATTCTACGGACTAGAGGAACTGATTAAGTAAAAATGCCAATTTCATATTATAAATTCAGAAGCTGAATCAAAAGTTATCCAGAAACCCTTTCAAAATGTATTGTTAACTTAAAATGCCCCACAATGTTTTCTAAAATTCTGCTTGTTGTTATGACATTTTGTGTTTTCATAGCTAATATTGTGTTCTTGATGTTTTTATAACCTTAGTTTTGGTTCTGACTAACAATGACCCATGAGCAGCAGAATAAAACACCACCCAGTCCTGCCCCAGACTCACAGTGGTTGTTATATTTGAGACCATTGCTGCTGTCACAGTGTCAATCCATCTCATTAGGGGTCTTCCTCTTTTTCACTGACCCTCCACTTTACCAAGTATGAATTTCTTCTCCAGGGATCGATCCTTAATGACTACATGGCCAAAGAATGAGAGATGAAGAATATTCATGCTTGCTTCTAGGGAGCATTCTAGCTTTAATACAGTGAGTTCTTTTGGCAGTTCATGTTATTTCAATATTCTTTGCCAAAACCATAATTTAAATACATCAATTCTTCTACACTCTTCCTTATTCATTGCCCAACTTTCACATGCATATGAGGTGGCTGAAAATACCATGGCTTGGATTGGTGGTGTGCTGTGGAGTTGGTTCCAATTACTAGTGATCTGTATAGGGGTTCTGAGGCTATAAATCTTCATGGGAACAGAATATTTCATCTTTTCCCCCTGGAGTAGCTGGTGGAATCGAACTGCTGATCTTGCACTTAGTAGTCCAATAGGTAACCCATTAGACTACCAGGGAGACAGCTCAATCCTCAAACTGACATCTTTGCTCTTTAACACTTTAAAGAGGTCTTTTACAGCAGATTTACCTAATGTAATGTATCATTTGTTTTCTTAGCTGCTGCTTTAATGTTGACTATGGATCTAAAATAAAGTCTTGGTTAACTACAATCATTTCTTCTTTTATCCTGATGTTATTTATTGGTGCACTTGTGAGGATTTGCGTTTTCTATACACTAAAGTATAATCAATACTGAAGGCTGTAGTCCCTGATCTTCATCAGTACGTATTTTAAGACCTGTGTTCTGGTTAGTAGTAAGAATGGAGACATTTTCTCAATCAAGAAGTCAGTATACATGTTGTTGTTGTTGTTATTGTTGTTGTTCTTAGGTGCCATCAAGTTGGTGCTGACTCATAGCCACCTTATGCACAGCAGAACGAAACACTGCCTGATCCTGGGCCAACCTCACTACTGCTACCACACTTGAGCCCATTGATGTTGGCACTTGGCCAATCCATCTCTCTGGGGGATTTCCTCTTTTTCTCTGACCCTCCACTCTACCAAGCATGATGTCCTTCTCCAGCAACTGTTCCTTCCTGACAATATGTCTGAAGTACGAGAGATGAAATTTGACCATCTTGGCCTCCAACGAGTACTCTGGCTGCACTTTTTCCAAAATGGGATTATTGGTTCTTTTGGCAGCCCATGGCACTTTTAATATTCTCCTCCAACAACATAACTCAAAAGCATAAATTCTTCTGTGGTCTTCCTTATTCACTGAACAACTTTCGCATCCATATGAGGTTATTGAAAACACCATGCTTGGGTCAGGTGCACCTTAGTCCTAAGCTGACATCTTTGCTCTTCAACACTTTCAAAAGGTCTCGTGCAGCCGATTTTGTTTAATTGCTGTCACGTCAGTTCTGACTCATAGTGAACTGGTACAGTGTTTGCAAATAAAGACTAGTAAATTTGAATTTCTGATATTGTTAGCAGTGTAGCACTTATCCTACAGTCCTACAGTGCCACAAAACATATTCAAGTCCCCTCGTGTATGTATGTGTGTGTGTATATATATATACAGCTATTAAGTCACTTCTGACCCATAGCAACCCTGTGTGGGGTTTTGACTGTGGTTAATAGTCTAGTGCTTATCCCTGGTGGTGCTCTAGGATAAGCATAGATAGATAGATAGAGATATATAAAGTATATTGTTTTTGTTCAGTGCCATGAAGTTGGTTCTAACTCCTAGTTTGAATTGCCAACCTTGTGGTTCATAGTCCAGAGCTGATCCCTACAGTGATTTCCATCAAAATTCTTGAGGAAAAAAATATTCTTTAGAATCTCAATTGTTTTCTGAATAATGCTCTGTATTGCTTAGAATATGAATACTACTTCTTTATCCTTCAGAAGAATTGGGAAATAAGGGATAATAATTATAGCTAATATTTATACAGGCATATTACGTCACTAAGGAGCTCTGGTAGTGTAGTGGTTATGAATCGGACTGCGAACCTTAAGGTCAGCATTTCGAGACTACCAGCCGCTCCGCGGGAGAAAGATGAGGCTTTCTGCTCCCATAAAGATTTACAGCCTTGGAACCCCTGTACAGGGTCGCTATGGGTTGGAACCGACTCAACGGCACTTAACAACAACAACAATTATGTCACTATGAGTGGGAAATTGACTCCATGGCGCACCACCACCAGCATCACCACCATTATATAACAAGCATTAGGATAAGCCCTGTATCTCATTTATCTCATGAAATTATGATACCATCAAATATACTTTTATATGTCATCAAATGTAATCTCATTTATCATCAAAGTACCAAATTTTGTACTTTCTATCATTCTAATTTTCTTAATCAGAAGTGGAAGCCTAATGGGTTAAAGATATGACAACCTACATCTGATTCTCGAGTCTAAATAATTAAATATTACACAGAGTACCTAGCAGCATGCTTATCTGATTTTTATTCCCTTTAAAAACAAGTAGGAAAGCATGTGGAGCAGGTAGACCAAATATTCTTATCCCCATCTGCAGCAGAGGAAAGTTCAGTTGTATCCCCAGGAGCATGCTGGTTTGTCAATGTATTGCTTTGTAATGATTCTCAACTCTGCTCATCTGGGTGAATTTGAGCTCCCTTGATTTCATCTCTTACAATTAGACTGGAAAGTCTAATTAGAAGGCTTGAAGAATAGCATACAATTCATTTATATTGATGCCTGGTGCGAATGTAGCTGCAGAGATTTCCTGCGGGAGTGGTCAGTAGCCTACAGGCATCTTTTAGGGAAAGGATTCCAGCAAGGGTACAAAGAAAAGGAGTTGGGACACACTGAGCTCTGTTTGATTTGTAGCCTCTCTCTCAACACGAGGGAGAGTGTCATTTAAGCGCACTAGCATTTTCATATTAATTGATGGCAAAAACATATTACAGTGTTTGCTTGATTTAGAAAACTTGAAATATCAACCTAATGACACTGAAGTTTATTTACTTCATTATTTCCCACTTGCTGGTAGCTAAATCATCTGGAAAACATGAATTACCTCATTTGGAAACAGTTTCATTTTCTAAATGAAATGTTAGCCCTAATCATAGTGCTTTTCAAATTTCCTTTGTCCTTTTAAGTATTAGCCACATATGGGAGGCAAAATCAATCACACATAAGAAACTCAGAGTTGTATGTAAAGCTCTCAGGAATAATTATCAAAGAAAACGTTGCTAAAAATCCTTGGGAATATAAGCATGCTGATTTTGCATTTATATTCTCACCGAAATTGGTAAGAGCATTCTTCCATCCAGTCTTATGAAATGTTTGACGATAAATACTGTGTAACAAAAAAGTGTAGCTTCCTTATATACCCATAGAAGTTAGAAAAATGTAATTAAAATTGCACTTACAATAGTAACAAAATTATAAATAAGCAGGAATAAGCTTAATAAGAAATAAGCAAGATCTACATTTTTTAAAAAAAGTAACAATTTATGGTGAGACATTAAAACAAAAAAAACTTGGAAGTATTAGAGAAAGCATATGTTCTGGATAGAAGGCTTAATATTATAAAAGTGCTGATTATCCCTAGATTAATCCAAGTATTTTAATGCATTCCTTACAAAAATCTCAATGGCAGTTTAAAAGTCTTTCCAAAACAGTCAGGAAAGTTTCAATTGGCTTGCAGCAGCAGATATAAAAATGTAAATCAAGGCTATAATAATTAAAAGAATGTTATTGATGTGATGTTGATGCAAGAGCCAAGATGTCAAACAGAAGAGAAAGTCTAGAAACAGACCAAGCATATATTAGTATTGCATACTACAGACAGCATCTCAAATTAATGGAGAAAGGATTAATCACTCAAATAATGTTTGAAAAAATTGGCTATACATTTGGGAAAAGAAAGAAGAAAATACTGGCTACAAAAAACTTCAGATTCATGAAAGTTAATTTACAAACCACTCCATGTGTTGTGCTGTAGGATCAGAACTGGACTGTGAACCACAAGGTCAACAGTTCAAACCCACCAGCTGCTCCTCAGAAACCCTGTACAGGGTCACTATGAGTCGGAACTGATTTGAAGACATTTAATGACAACAACAACATAACAGTTATGGAGTCCTGGTGTGGCACTGTAGGATAAGCACTGGACTACTAACCACAAAGCCAGTGATTTAAACCCAC
>NW_006408536.1:1498255-1510926 GCF_000296735.1 Chrysochloris asiatica
ATTTAATTTTTAGTCTAAAAGATAAATCAGAAAAATATAATGTATTATTGATGTTGTTGACATATAAAACATTTTTACAAAACCAAGAGAAAAATGGGCAAAAAGATAGTAACAAGCCACTTACAAATTAAATACAAATACATATTCATGAATTTTAACATAAAATTAAGATTCTCATTCTAATGAAAAGGAAAATTAGATTTAAAATAGAGAGTTTAAAAATATATTGGATAAGCATTTTAATTATATTACCATTCTTTCTGGAGGCTTGGTGTGGCATTGCAAAACAGGTACTAGACTACTAACTGTAAGGTTCATGGTTCAAATCCTCCAGCCACCCCTAAGGAACCCTAAGCAGGGTTCCTATGAGTTGGAATTAACTCAAGGACAGACACTAACGACAATTATTGTTTTGTTGTTCAGTGCCATCGAGTCGGTACCAACTCATACCGACCTTATGCACAGCAGAATGAAACACTGCCCGATCCTGGGCCAACCCCACCACTGTTGCCACGCTTGATTCCATCGATACTGCCACTTGGCCAATCCATCTCGTTGGGGGTCATCCTCTTTTTCTCTGACCCTCCACCTTACCAAACATGATATCCTTCTCCAGAAACTGGTCCCTCCTGACAATATGTCCGAAGTATGAGTGACGAAATTTGTCCCTCTTGGCCTCCAAGGAGCACTCTGGCTATACTTCTTCCAAAACGGATCTATTGGTTCTTTTGGCAGCCCATGACACTTTCAATATTCTCTTGCAACATCATAACTCAAAAGCACCAATTCTTCTACGGTCTTCCTTATTCACTGTCCAGCTTTCGCATGCATATGAGGTTATTGACAATACCATGGTCAGGTGCACCTTAGTCCTCAAGTTGACATCTTTGCTCTTCAACATTTTGCAAAGATCTTGTGCAGCAGATTTGCCTAATGCAATATGTCATTTGATTTCTTGACTGCTGCTTCCATGAGTGCTGATAGTTGATCCAAGAAGAATGAAGTCCTTACAATTTCAGGCTTTTCTCCATTGATAAGAATGTTGTTTATTGGTCCAGTGGTGAGGATTTTTGTTTTCTTGACATTGTGATGTAATCCATACCAAAGGCTGTGTTTTTTGATCTTCATCAGTAAATGTTTTAAGTGCTCTTCACTTTCAGTAAGCAAGGTTCTATCATCTGCATATCATAGGTTGTTAATGGGTCTTTCCATAGCATCATCTTTTTAATTATTATTATTCCCAATATATTTTCAATTCAATACTTTGATCTGTTTGTCACTGAACATCTATATTTACATTTTCAAACCTCATATATTCTTGTGGTAAAATTGTTTCTGATGTTCTTTAATTACACCACCATACAGAATGGAGTGTGGCATTCAGAATTTTAATGACACCATACTGAAAACTTATTTACATATGAATTTTCAAAGTGATATAAAATTGTCCATAATCCAGACTCTTTTGTAATCAGCATTTTCTATTAAACTAATATTCTTAACTTTGTGATTTAGGAGTGTAATTAGAAAGAAATTAGGGACTACAATGCCTTCAATTCAGAGACAGCTGAAGGTGTCTCTTTAGTCAGACCATGCTATCCTTCAGCAGAAAAATTCCAAGGAATCAATTAGGACAGATACACATGACAATCTTGGAACCCTAACCATCAAATGGAAGGATAGAGACTGAGATTGAACACTATCTGGAAAAAGAAATAGAACAAAAACTGCAAACCAGGAGAGAAAAGAACAATGGTGCCCTTCCAGCTGGGCCAGCGTAGCATGGCTGAGAGGTAAAGCCATCAGTGATCCTGGGTAAGGAACATAGGAAGGCATTTTCAAAGAATCTGTCATAGAAGACAGAGAAATTGTAAAGATATCCTCAGAGTAAAGAAAGGTGAGCAGAACAGAAAGGAAGGAAGATGAGCACTTCGGAGATCTGACATCTATAGCACTTGGAAAGAGCCAGGACCCAGGGACAATCTCTGACCTTAGGGCAGGCGGCACATAAGGACTAATAGATCCATAGACTATCAGCAAGAGGTCCCAATCGAAGCAGACTACAGGCAGCCCCGACCCTTGCACAAGGTTGGTTACAAATTCTAATTTCTAGCTGCAGCCATTGGGAAGAGTCCAAGCACCCCTAATGGGTGAGCAGAAGAACATGTTCCCCTTCTCTCCATGTTCATGAGTACCCCTGATCCATGCCACCCTGCCTATCTGAGGACCATGGTACAAGTTCCCTCCTCCCCACTACCCCAGCCCCATACACCACTTCCTGTGGCCCTACCAGCTTGCCATGCACATCTGACAAGTGGTAGTGAGCACTCTGTGCTGCTTGTTGCCTGCCACACCTCACTCCTCCCTAGTAGGTGAGTCGCAGAGCATGCTCTGTGCTCCCGGTCCCCCGTCGCACCTCCTTCTGCTTCTTCGCCCACCCAGCACACCCCTAGCCTGACGCCTCAACCACTTAGTAAGTGACAGTGAGTGCCTTGTGCTCCGACTGTGTCATCCACCACACACCTCCCACCTGCTTCCATGCCCACTTGGCAAATGGCAATGAGTGGCCCACACTTACCTGGCCACCCACCACACTCTCTTCCCACAACCCTATCCACCCAAGTGAATGACATTGCAAGCTCCCATACCTTTGGACAAATGAAAGGTGGTGGCTGGTCTGTGCCAACCCAATTCACCCTCAGACATGCAGCACACCTGGTAAAAAGTAATGTGTGTTTAATCTATTCACCACTGTGCCACCCACCCAGAGATAGGCAGTGACCACTCCCATGCCAGCAGATAAGTAAACAGCAGAGCAGGCCCTGATAAAACAAAGCAAAAACCAAACCAAACAAAGCAAAATATCAGTACAAACCAAACAAACATAAATAAATACATATATACATAAAATAGTATCAGTGACTCAGAGATAGCAGATAATAACAAATCATATTAAAAAAAAACCACACACACAAACTAGAAATCCAGAAGAGTAACAATATCAGAAATAGACAACACAATGGAAGACTATAGAAATAGAATTGAGTCAATGGAAGAAAGAATCAGTGAAATAAAGGACAAATTCCTTAATACTAATCTGTTTTAAAGTACTGAAGGACAGAGATGTCAGCTTGAGGACTAAGGTGCACCTGACCCAGGCCATGGTGTTTTCAATAACCTCATATGGATGCGAAAGCTGGACAGTGAATAAGGAAGATCATAGAAGAATTGATGACTTTGAGTTGTGGTGTTGGAGGAGAATACTGAAAGTGCCATGGACTGCCAAAAGAACCAATAGATCTGTTTTGGAAGAAGTACAGCCAGAGTGCTCCTTGGAGGCCAGGATGGCTAAGCTTCGTTTCTCATACTTTGAACATATTGTCCAGAGGAAACAGTTGCTGGAGAAGGATGTCATGCTGGGTAGGGTGGCGGGTCAGAGAAAAAGAGGAAGACCCCTAACGAGATGGATTGGCCAGGTGGCATCATTGATGGACACAAGTGTGGCAGCGGTAGTGAGGTTGGCCCAGGATCAGACATTGTTTCGTTCTGCTGTGCATAGGGTCGCTATGAGTCGGTTCCGACTCCATGGCACCTGACAACAACAACAACAATCTGTTTGAAAAACAATCAGAAAAAAGTATGAAGAAAAATGAAAGCTTAAGAGCTATATGGGACATTACCAAGAGGAATAACTTACGCATAAATGGAATTCCAGAAGAGGAGGAGAGGAAAAACAGCAGAGAGAGTTTTTGATTATTTATTGATAGAAAACTTTCCTAATATTATGGAAGATGAGGTTCCCATCCAAGAAGCTCAACAAATCCTTTACAGAACATCTGCAAAAGAAAACCCCCAAGACATAGTATAATCAAACTTTAAAAAACAAAAGAAATATGATTCGGAGAATAGATCATGAAAATGAAATATCACCTACAAAGAAACACCAATTAGACTAAGTGCCAATTACTCTGCTGAAATGATGCAAAAGGACTAGAATGACATATATAAAAACCTGAAAGAAAATAGTTGCCAACCAATAATCATATAGCCAATAAAACTGTCTTTCAAATTCGATGGTGAAACGAAGACATTCCCAGGTAAACATTAATTAAGGGAATTTGTAAAAATCAGACCAACCTTACAAAAAATAATTAAAGGAGTCCTTCAGAGAGAGAACAAATAGCATCAGACCACAACCTGAGATTGACACATGACAGCATCGCCCAACTCAAATAAATCTGCAAAATTGAAAACAGGGAACCAGAGATGTCAACCTGTAAACAAAAACTTCCAGAAAGTAGGGCTATAAATGTATAGTTAATTGAACTTCCATATGGAATTCAATTTCAAAGGGAAATAAACTTAGGAAGACAAAGGTAAATTTAAGAGTAACTCAAAAAATAAAGAAGAAAATATGAAAGACTCAGTAAACACAAAATGAACAATAATATCTATGAAAATAAATTCTCAAAAAAAACACCACCAAATTCAGGATAGAAAATTAAACAATTAAGCAGAAAAAACCATGAATGCCACACAAACACACACATAAACAAGCATAACAAAATGGTACTTGTAAATTCCTATCTATGCATGATCACACTACAAATGGTTTAAATGTACCAGTCAAGAAATAGAAGGTGGCAGAGTAGATTTAAAAAACAAACAAACAAAGAAACAAACATCAATATGCTGCCTACCTGAGACATACCTTGACACAAAGCAAAAGTAGATTAAAATTCAAATGATAAGAAAAATTATATCAATGATTTGATTGAATCCAACACCCTTTCTTGATTAAAAGCTCTCAGAAAAATAGAAATAGAAGGTAATTCCTCAAGATAATTAAGGATGCACATATCAAACCAACAGCCAGCATTATTTTCCATGGAGAGAAATTGAAGATATTCCCCCGAGAATGGAATGAGATGTGGTTTCCCATTATGACTACTCTTATTCAATATTGTACTAGAAGTCCTAGCCAGAGTAATAAGGCAAGAAAGGGGAATAAAGAAAATCCAAATGGTTAAGGAACAAGGCAAAATTAAAACTATCTTTATTCGCAGATGACATGATCCTATACATAAGAAATCCAAGAGACTCCATAAGAAAGTTACTGAAAGTAATAGAAGGATTTAGCAACTTAAAAAGTTGAATGTATACAGTATAACATATAAAGTTGAACAGAACATGAAACCTGTCTTTGGAAGAACTCTGGGTCTAGCACACTTGAAAAAGAGGTAACAAAAAAGTATAACCAAATTATGAAGTAGAGGAATTTATATATACTAAATTCATATATACTATAGAAAACACAAGCTCACCTACGTTTACCTAGAGAGAAGAAGGAAATGTGTCATGGAGCAGGTAACTCTGAAGCTAAGGAAGCCTGGTTCTTGTGTTATGATGGTTCTTGGGCCTTGACTGGAAATGCCCTGCGAGTGTCAATTCCAGGGATGTCTCTCCTGGCCTTAGCCAAAGAAAAGTTGTAAAAAATTGGCATGGCAAATTAGAAAGAGCACTGGCTTTGCAGTCAACTGAGTTTATTCTGGAATCTCAGATTCATAACAGAATCATGGGAACATCCTGGACTTTCTTCCCTTTTCCCAAAATATAAAAGATAAAAATCAAAGTTCAATTTTGGTTATTAGCTCATAAGCCCACAGAGTTAATCTGAGAAACCTTGTCTTATTGACTGTTTTATATATATAAAAGTTGTTGAAAGTGTCCTTAAGTTGCTTGGAGGAAATATTCCTACATTTGTATTTCACACAGTTTTAGCTTCAAAAATAGGTTAAGCCAACTTTGCCTCAAGGATACAGAAACCAGAATAAAGTGAGATAACTTTTCAACTTGATTCTCCCAGTTCTATAAAACAGTACTGTAGTCTCCTCCTCCATTCCTTAGCTACCCCATTACCTTCAGAGTGGCAGGACTGCCAAAAGGACCTGGGAGGTACTCGGGTCACACAGATTTCTGCAGGGTCACGGCTGCTTTCTTTGATCATCTTTCGTCAGAAGAAGAGTCTGAAACTGAGAACTAGATGACTGGTCTGACAGAGTTGGTTTCCAACTCCATATTAAGTTTTCTTTTTCCCTCTCCCTTCTAACTTCCCATGAGAAACTTATATCCCAAGAAGTAATAACTTGGAAATGGTTGAGTCTTTTTTTTTTTAACTCATAAGGTCCTAGGTTTATTCAAATAACTTGACCGAAAGAAGAAAGACTTAACTCTTTAACAGGGTCCATGGAACACTTTCTCCAGAACATTCAACTCTACCATTGTGTGTGACTTTGGGTGACTTAACCATGCTGATGTTTTTTTGAGTACTGAGGAGTTGATGCCTACCATGCAGGATAAGAAGTGCCAGTTATTATTCTTTGGAAAGTAAACCATAATTATGGAGGATTGATCTTTTTTTCTTTTCAACTATGTACTTTCACTGAAGGACTCTTCTAGTATTTAGTGTATCAATTATGAAATGAGGAGCATGGTGGGTCTATAGCATAAGCAATGGACTATTAACCACAAGGTCAGAAGTGACTTAGATTGCAAAGATTTATTCATTTGAAAACATATTTCAAAATATCCCTTAAAGATTACTGTAGACAAGACTTTCCGGAAGGCACATTCCAAGTTTATCTAACTTCATTAATTTTAGGGTGTAACTCTTATATATTGGATGTTTTGGCTTCCCCTCCCTCATATGATCTCCCTTTGTCACTAGTGTACATAAGTCACAGTTACTGTAGCTGTAGGCTATCAGCTGTCCTTTTCCAGGGCACTCAACCACCAAATGACTGACTAATGGCATGGGGAAGAAAGCAGAGCCTCTTGCCTCAAAACGGGATCAACTCTGTGATTCAATTCATGCTGCAGAGGTTCCTGTGGGATCTGTCTCAAGCACATTTCCATTTGATACCAAATCCTAGCTTTAACCCTCACCCTCATCCTGCTTCCATAACTTTCTTACTCCTAAGAGCACTCCCTCAATAACTAATTCGCACCTAAAAGCTTTTCACAAGCTCTGGTCTGGTCAAATGCACCATCAACACTTCCCATAATATATTTGTCTGTGCTTGCACTTATGAGGAAAGATGAGGGTGAATTTGAATAAAAGGGATATAGAATGTGGATATGATGAATAAAAAACTGGTATGCAAGAAAACTGGAGAGTAAAATAACTAGATTGACATTTCCCCAAAGTTCAGGTACGTGTTAAAAATACCAGTTTCTGGATGAGCTATAGGAGGTAACTCTAGTGATTTCTCTCATCAGTAAATCCAGGATAGACTGAAGTTGAACAGAGTAGAGCAGGAGTCAGTAAACTTTTTTCTGTAAATGACAAAATAGTAACATAGTCTGTCTGGCATAACATAGCCCACAAACACAATATTCTACTTTTTGGCGAGTAGCAACTGTGATCTTAAGAGCTCATGAACGGCTCTCTCAGGTGTAACTATTGGTCTCTGTCTGGAGGAAGGAAAAGTGATGAAAATTGAAGATGCTTGGAAACGCCAACAGTGGACCAAATGAACATCAGTCTATAAGAACTAGATGGTGCCAGGTTACTATGATCAAATGCTCTGAAAGGGATCACATTAAAATGTCTAGGATAGGGTGGGGGGAAAAGGGTGGAACAACACTCAAAATCATTAAAAAAAAAACAACAACCAAAAAACAGGTTTATTGGTCGGAAAGAGACTGGAGGAAACGAAAACTAACTATGATCCTTGATCATCCTTCAGGTCTAGAGAACTGAACTCAAAATTGTAGCTCAATTTACAGCCACACAATAGCTACGTATAGAGGGAACAACACTAGTGAGGTATGCACACCATGGAATGGTCAACCATTTGAGATCAAAAGGGCAGCAATTACTTAAAGACAAAATTCACAAGTGTTGGAAAAGAAGTTTGAATAGAAACAAGAATCGCAGGAAGGACGAGGGATAAGTCATGTAACATGGTGGTAGTGGTGGCTTTGTGCCATGGAGTCAGTTCTGACTCATAGCAACCTTGTCTGTATAGGGTTTCCGAGGCTGTAAATCTTTACCGGAGCAGAAAATCTCATCTTTCTCCCTCAGAGTACCTGTTAAATTTGAACTACTGACCTGTGGTGAGCAGCCCAACTTGTAACCCACTATACATACTACCAAGGTTCCTTGATGTTACTTGGAGGGGATTGCAATCATTGAAACGAAGTAGACAATTTATTGAATGTAACACTGATGATCTGCTTTGTAAATCTTCACTCAATTCACAATAAAAAGTCTTAAAAATCAAAATAAAAAATGATGAAACAACTCTGATATTGTAGCATGAAAGCAGCCACAGACAAAACATAAAAAACAATGAACAGAGCTGTGTTCAAATAAAACTTTATTTTCAAAAACAGGTGGTGTGGGAAATGGAAATGTTTTGAAACTAGATAGCGGTAATGGTTGTATAACATTATGAATGTAAAATGGTTCACGGAATGCAAATTTCATCAGCATAAAAAACGAATGAATAAAACAAATGGCTGGTGGGCTGGATTTGGCCCAAGGGCCACAGTTGCAGAACATACAAGTGGTTTGTTGTTCTATAATAATTTGGTTGCAAAAATTTAGTACTAGTCTTTCTTCAGCAAAACATTTACATAATTTTGTTCAAGCAAAATAACACTTTCCCCAAAGTGTAAAATCATTTTGATATTTCTCACCTCATTCCCAATCCTTGAATGTCACCAGCCTTGCCATGAGGCATTTTTAAAGTACATTTCAGAGGGGAGAGAATTTCTCAAGGCCACATTTGCTAGTCTTTAATGCTGATTCATAATATTGCCAGAGGCCTTGCTATCAGGGCATAGTTCCACTACTGCGAGGAGAAATGCAGACCTATTGAATTATTTTATGTGTGGAAGTGGGCTGGATCTCTGGCGCTCAATAATGGAAAACAAAAGTTATGAATTTTTGCTGCATTTGCTCTGGGTAGGTGTGGTGTAGTGAATTATTTAATGCCTTTTCTAGCCTTAGTTTTTGGAACTCTTACCAAACACATCTTTTTCCTGCTGGGTCTGGGTGAGAAAAGGCGGGAGAAGATGCTGACAGGATGACATGATTCAGCTGTGGATGTTAACAGAGTTCATTGCAATTACAAAACCCTGAAACTCTAACATGGATATAAAATGAACCATTTTGGTGGCGTGAGTGGCCTGTGGGCGCCTTTGCTTGACTAATTAAACGCTCCTCCAACTGACTTCCAGTTCTTAGGGCTTGAGCCAGCAGCCTGAGTTGATTTGCTGGCTTTCACAACCTTGTGAGTCAATAGCCGGATTCTGTGTGAGTGAGGAGACTCCTCCGAAGAGACTAGTATCTGACTTTCAGATTTGGGATTCTCCAGCCTCCACAACTATATGAGTTATATCCTTGACCAACCATGAGTTCTGTGAGAAGTTACAGTGATTTGTGGAACCCTGGGACACTGGAGAGAATACTTCGGGGAGAAGTAGTGGTTGATATGTGCAATTGTGGAGTGTTAAGAGTCCTAGTGTGGCACTGCGGGTTAATGCGTTGCATTGCAAGGTCGGTTTGAACCCCAAAGTCGGCGGTTCAAACTCACCAGCCACTCCTCGGAAACCCTATACAGGGTCGCTATGAGTTTGAATCGACTCTACGGCACTTAACAACAACATCAGCAAGCAGCAACATAGCACTTTCACGAAAGTTGGACATTTGGGACGTCTTTAACCTTCACCTCATAGAGATGAGTCCCATGCTGATTTTTCTAAAAGAGATTATTGCTGAGTAGGTTTGAGTTTACTTGAGTCTTTTTCGGTTTGAACAGCATGTAATTAACTTTATGAAGACTTATTAATAGCCTGCCCTTAGTTCATGATCATTTTATATTCCTCTTATAAACTATACGCTGTTATCTTCTGAACTGACAATTTCAATGTTTGGCATCGATGTACTGTAAAATAAATAACTTTGAATTCATATCAGTTCTCTTTAATTAGGTTCTTGCATTTTAACACCACACTGAATAGAATTCTGTTCAGTCCAGGTAACTCACATTCATCTTCTGGTGGCCCTGAGAACAACATAAAACAAATGCTCCACTCTGCAGTCAGACTATTTACCACTAGGCTGGAACTTCGGCTACTTGGAATACATTTAATTCACATAAAAATAAATAGCGGCAGCTTTCTCATCAAGTTGACTTTAGCCTCTGAACTCTGGGCCCACGTATTTTTTATTCTGACTCTACCTGCTTGTCTGCAGATTGGTTACTGGCTGCTTTGCTCCTTGAAGTCATTTCAACATGACTCCTTCAGGTCTGCCTACAGAGAACATTTTCAGGACATCAAGTTTACCTAGCATTTAGCATCTGAGATGGTTGAGAAATCTAGTGCTTAAGAGTAAATTCAATGAAAAGTTACATGGGAGTGGGCTAGGATTAATGGACATCTGGTGAAAAGTCAGTATGCATTCTGGTAGCGTATTGGCTACGAATCGGGCTGCGAACCACAAAGTCAGCAGTTCGAAACTACCAGCTGTTCTGTGGGAGAAAGAGGAGTCTTTCTGCTCCTGTAAAGATTTACAGCCTCAGAAACCCTGTACAGTGTTGCTATGAGTCGGAAGTGGCTCCACGGCACATAACAACAACGTTCTTAATTGATCACAAGCAAAGTTCTCCAGGGACCAACTTTAATGTTGAATTCCTATTTTTATCCCCCCCCCGCCCCCGGTATAGCATGCAACCTACTTTTTATGGCTTTGGCATACAGTTATCAAGCACTGACTTTCTTGGAGCCATCTACTCCCTATACTGGATGTTGTGGTCCAATGCTCTGCTCCCTCTTACAAGACTGAGGTACCTATGTATTCAGCAGTTAGGAGAACTAACTAGTGATACCTTATGGCTGAGTCCCATAGCCAAAAAGAGTTGCTTCACCTAACATAATGTCTTTCTCAGTGGACCACCTTTATCTGCTGACTGATCCCTGGTCCCTCCCTTATTTCTTGATAGCTCTTGTATACAAGAATATGTCTCAATAAACCTTATATCCACAAATCTCCATCTGACAGTTCCTTTGCCTTAAGAAAACCTAGCTTATGACACCTTCCATGGCTTAGATGGAAACTTCTATGGCAACGAATTCTCAGGTCTGATGTAGCATAGTACTAACTATGCTGTAATTCTGGTAGCATAGTGGTTACGAATCAGACTGCGAACCACAAGGTCAGCAAACCGACTCGATGGCACTTAACAACAACAACAACAACAATTATATATTGAGTTATCTACATTAGAGGCAGCTTGGAGAAAGGGATTGGGTCTGTATTATTTCTCACATATCATATATTGCCTGGTACATTCAAAAGCATTCAATAACCTGGGTTGGAACATTCTACCTTGAAAAGACATGCATACCAACACAGAATTGCTGGGACAACAGAAAATTCTCATTGAAAGAAAAGCCTACAGAAAACAAAAACAAAAACAAAAACAGATCGTTTGGCTGTTTGAATATCAGACAAGCATTGGAGGCATCAAGGAAAGAAAAGTCAACCCATCGGAAGAAAACCCCTTCTAGGACTGACTGAACCTCATTAGAAGTATAATATGCTCACTGGTGACCATCTATGTCTACTTTTGAGTGGAAGTGGGGGAAATGTAGCAATGAAGACATGGGCTGAATTTGGCCATGTTCATCGGTACCCACTGACCTTGAGATGAGAGAAGAGGAAAGGCTAGCTGGTCTGAAGTTTAGGAGGATGTGTGACGTCCTGAGACCACAGGCACTGATCTAGCCCCTAGGGGCTAAGGCTGAGAGTAAAATGACCAGCTGGTGTGAAGTGCAGGGAGGTGTGTGTGAACTCCCAAACTTGCAGCTAGTACATATTTGACCTAGCTTGGGTGACTAGTTGACCAGAATTTGAACCAAGGAAGATAAAGATATTTGATATTGAGAACAAGTGCAAATTGCTACAGTTTGATGAATTAAATTTTTGCTTATGAATTCAGTGACTCAAAATTCTTAATGGAAGGATTCCTCATATCCAAGAACAACCTTGTTTTCTCAGTGTACTGGGTTGATAGGAACAAGGCATTTTGACATTAGCTATCAAAAATGAGGGTGGGTGGGCTACAAAAGCATGAGGGCTTCTGGTGTGGCACTATAGGATAAGCGCAGAACTGCAAGGTCTGTTTGAACCACAAGTCACTCACTAGTCACTCCTTGGAAGCCCTATACTAGGTCACTATGAGTCAGAACTGACTCAATGGCGCTTAACAACAACAATAAAGGCATCAGGTGGCTGGCTTACAAGCTTTTAAGAGTGTGCTTAGTTGCAGAATGGGGGGGGGAAGACGTAGCAGAATGGGTAAGAAAACAAGATCTTGAAATATGCTATGTTGTTGTTGTTGTTGTTGTTAGGTGTCATTGAGTCGGCACCGACTTATAGTGACCCTATGCACAGCAGACTGAAACATTGCCCTATCCTAAGCCAAACTCACTGCTGTTGCCACGCTACAGTCCATTGAAACCGACACCTGGCCAATCCATCTTGTTGGGGGTCTTCCTCTTTTTCTCTGACCCTGCATCTTACCAAACATGATATCCTTCTCCAGCGACTGGTCCCTCCTGACAATATGTCCGAAGTATGAGAGACGAAGTTTGGCCAT
>NW_006408536.1:1513721-1516009 GCF_000296735.1 Chrysochloris asiatica
GTCTGGAAGCTCATCTGAAACCTGTCCACCATAGGTGACACTTCTGATATTTAAAATACTGGTGGCATAGCTTTCAGAATCACAGCAGCTCACAAGACACCACAGTACGACAAAGTGACAGATGAGTGGTGGATCTTATAGATGCTGTCTATAAGACACATAAAAAAGGAGATAGCCTAAATGCCCATTAACAGAAGAATGGCTAAACAAACTTTGGTAGATACACACATTGGAATACCACAAGATGTTGAAGAATAATGATGAGTCTGTGAAACACCTCACAACATGGATGAACCTGGAGGTCATTATGCTGAGTACAATTAGTCAATCACAAAAGGACAAATGTATAAGATCCATGTTGTAAAAAGTTTAAAAAAATGTTTTCTTGATAAAAGGAACAATCTATGACGGTTAAAGTGTGTGTGTGTGTGGGGGGGGGGGAGAATTATTCACGGGCTTGAGAGTAAAAGCATGTTAACACAGGTGACAGGGTAGGCCATATACAACAAGAAGGAGGTTAGAGGAAAGATAAAGTTAGCAGGAGTAATGGAGAAATGCAATAAATAAAGTGAACAAAGGTAAATAGTGTTGCTATTGGTATTTGGAGGGGATTGTAATTGTTGTAATGAAGGAAAATATATGATTTGTTGAACGTATGAAAGGATCTTCTCTGTAAACCTTCACTCAATTCACAAAACGATGAAAAAAAAAACCCTTAAAAAAATTAAAATAAACCTAACCATAACCCTAAAAAAAAAAGAGCATTCAGTAAGTTGAAATTAAAAGTCTAGAAACCAAATATCAACAGGTACAAAGCTCTGGGTGTGTTGCCTAGAAGTGTAGTCTTAACTAGGGATTATGGTGAAGTATTTTATTGAAAGAATAAAGAGAATAAAATGTGAAAGAATCAGAGTAGGGTAGAAAACAAAAACTAAGTGAGAATGTGGTTTTCGGTGGTGACTAATTCTGATCTCACCAGCTGGCTCTAGAGAATGAATGAAATCACAGAATTAGTCCTTGCTTGAGGCAAGAGAACCAGCTTTTTATCTACTGGTGGCCATCAGTCACTGACCATGGTCTGCCCTGAGGAGAAGACATGGAATAGCTAGCTTCCTGGGACAATGTAGCTCCTATTTGAACTAAATCATTGGCCTTCAAATTATGGTTCCCAAGCCACCAGCATCAGTACACTTGGTCCTTGTTAGAAGTGCAAATTCTTTCTTGTTAGAAGTGCAAATTCTGAGGCCCCACCAAAGACATACTGAATCAGAAATCCTGAGGGTAGAGACCAGACATCTACTCATATTTTAATAAACCTTTAAGTATCTCAGATGCAACTTAATCTTTGAGAACCATTGACCTAAGACAATTTTCCAGAGAAGAGGGAGAGTAGTTACGAGTGATAACCAAAGACTCCCAGCAGCTAACACTTCCAGTAGCTGGAGATGGGCTCACATGCATGTTAAGAGCATCTGAGTGGGGTACCAACAGTATCTATTACGGTTGACAATCCAGGTATTTACCAGCAGCTCCAAATAGGAAAATAGAAACACAAATCCTTTAGATTAAAAAAAAAAAAAAAAGCTCCAAGATACGTGAGGAGAATTAAATAAGGCACACCTGGAAACAGAATGATCTGATACAGTGTCTGGGGAGGTAGAAAGTTTGGGGATTATGGAAATACCGATATGCACTGCATAGTGTCCCTTCAAGCAGTATCTGGACAAATATACATCAATCTATGGGGAGGGAGGTTTACTTGGAAGGGCACCAGGAGGCAGAGCCAGAATCCAGTTTGTGGCATGAAGGCAACCTCAGTTCTGCATCCACAGTTGCCCTCTCCCCTACAAACACCCCTCCCAAAGCCCTGGCTGCCATGCCTCCCACAGCTGCAGTTGGCACATGCCCTGCCTCGCTGGCTGAAAGGTCAGTGCCTACAGGGAGACACTGGGCTGCAGCTGCTTTGCTCCATTTCTCAAAGACTTTTGATTCTGGCTCAGTTCCCTCAGATTGCTTTGAAGAGCATCACACCAGCCAATTGCAGGTACAACTTGACAAACCTGGAGGTTCCGAGGACGCTCATGGAGACCGACAGCAGTTTGTGTGTAGGGTCACTTTGATATATGTGTATCAAATATACCCTATATATAATGTGTTCACAAAATGTCCAAATCAGATATCTTATTTCACATATTGTGAATGTTAATTGATATATCGAGGCAATTCTGACTGGAAGTGACCCTATACACAACAGAACGAAACACTGTCTGGTCCTTTGCCATCCTAAC
>NW_006408536.1:1517919-1525681 GCF_000296735.1 Chrysochloris asiatica
CATCACTAGTTGCCTCTGTCCCACTATGAAGGCTGTATTCTTGATCTTCATCCACAAATGGTTCAAGTCCTTCTTGCTTTCAGCAAGCAAGGTTGTGCCATCTACATAACACAGGCTGTTAATGAGTCTTCCTCCAATCCTGATGCCACGTTCTTAGATTATTTGCTCAGAGTACGTATTGAATAAGTGTGGCCAAATATACAACTCTGGAATACAGCTTTTCTGAATTTAAGTCATGCAGTATCCTCTTGTTCTGTCCCAAGGACTGTTACTTTTTCTGTGTACACGCTTAGCAGAACAGTTAAGAGTTCTGAATTTCCATTCCTTGCAATGTTATCCATAGTCAATAAAACACAAGTAAACATCTTTCTGATATTTTCTGCTTTCAGCCAAGATCTGACTGATGTCAGTAATGATATCCCCACCTTCCACATACATAATCTGAGGAATTTGGCTTGAATTTCTGGCAGCTCCCTCTTGATGTACTGCTGCAATTGTTTTTTAAAAAATTATTTACAGAAAATTTTACTTGCGTGTAATATTAATGATATCGTTTGCTAATTTCTGAATTTTGTTTTGTCACCTTTCTTTGCAATGGGTAAAAATATGGATCTCTTCCAGTTAGATAGCTGTCTTCCAAATTTCTTAACATAGACTAGTTAGTGCTTCTATTTCTGCATCAATTTGTTGTAACATTTCAATTTGTATTCTGCCAATTCTTGAAGTCTTGTTTTTTGCCAATGCCTTTAGTGCAGCTTGAACTTCTTCTTTCAATATTATCAGTTCTTGATCATATGCTACCTTTCAAAACAGCTGAACATCAATGAATTCTTTTTGGTACAGTGACTATGGCTCTTCCCTTCATCCTCTTTAGATTTTTCCTACATCATTCAGTATTTTGCCCATATTGCAAGCTGAGACTTAATTTTTTTTTCTTTAGTTCTTTCAGCTTAAGAAATACTGAGTGCGTTCTTCCCTTTTGATTTCCTAACTCCAGGTCTTTGCACATTTTATTATAATACTATGTCTTCTTTAGCTGTCCCTTGAATTTTCTGTTCAGCTCTTTTACTTCATCATTTCTTCTATTTGCTTTTGTTGTTGTTAAGTGCCATTAAGTTGGTTCTGACTCATAGTGACCCTGTATAGAGTTTCAGAGGAATGGATGGTGAGTTTGAACCACTGAGCTTGTGGTTCAAACCGACCTTTTGGTCTAGTGCTTATCTTACAGTGCTACATAAACTTCAACAACAAGTTCCAGAGTGCCTTCTAACATATTCTGCTCATTTCTTTCTTCCTGTCTTTTTAATGACCTTTAGCTTTATTCACGGGTGATGTTCTTCATGGCATCCCATAACTCTGCTGGTCTTCAGTCATTAGTGTTTACTGCATCAAATCTGTTCTTGAAATGTTCTCTAAATTCAGGTGGGATACACTCAAGGTTGTACTTTGTCTTTTGTGGATTTATTTTCATTTTCTTCAGATTCAGCCTGCACTTGATTTGAGCAATTGACAGAAATACAATTCCAAAGTTGGCCCTTGGCCTCGTTTTGACTGATGATACTGGTCTTCATCATCATTTCTTCCCACAGATGAAGTCAATTTGATTCCTGTGACTTCTATCTAATGAGGTCCAAGTGTATAGTCACCATATAGATTGAAAAAAGGTATCTGCAATGAATATATATTTTTTTCTATAACCAAGGCCATATTTTCCATACCTGTGTTTACCTATTATTATTATTATTATTATTATTAATGAACTACAGGACACGTCTGAAAATCACGGTTGAGCTACAGACCAACTTATTGGGCATGAGGAAAAGTCCTGATCACAAGGTAAAAACCTGATTAACAAAACAGAAGTACAATCTAAGATGATGATAACTAGGAATGTAGACTCAACGATGACTCTTCTGTTTCCAGAAATAGAACTGCTTATTTTTTACCTCATCTAAAACAAGATGAATCCTAGAATCTGAGGTAGCTAAACCTAAAATAGGTTTTTAGCTAGCTTCAACAAATTAAGGTTATAGAGAAATAAACTCGGAAAGCCCAGCAGATCATGAGTGTCTCGGCCCAAATCAAAGCATTAAAATATTATATAAAATGTGTTAGAGCTGAGAGTTTTAACAAACTTCCAGAAACATTCCTACATAATGAAGTCTTTGTTATGGGATCTCCAAACGACTTCATTGTCATTTAGGTCCAAAGTGATAGGCTATTGCAGTAAAATAATGCACTGTTTCATTTATATGAACAGGAGATTGAACTGACTCTGATTTTGAACTCCTTAAACTTCAACAATCTTTTACAGCCTGACAAGCCTGTTGAATAAAAGAGGAAGTCAAGAGGTGAAGAAGCAATTATAAAAGTTTGCAGCCTTGATTGCCATACTATTAGGCAACAAAGGAAAAAGAAAATATACGCAAATACAGATGGGAGCACTGATGGAATATGTTTAGTAACTGAAATGCAGGTTCTGCTCTTAATGGAGTTCTTATCCTATAGTAAGGAAAAAATTTTTCTTGAGCTGATTAATCAGCATTGACAGACATATATAGCTATTGCTATTTGGCACACTACTGTTTAAGCATGTATTTACTAACTCGTCTGTAATTACTTTTTTGGAACATTACCCAACACTGTTTTAGAGGATGAAAGGATTCATTCGCTGTGAAATATATATATATATATATTTATATATATATATGCCTTGTTTCTGGCAGACATCTCTAGCCAGCTCTATCATTTGGAATGGTAGATGTAAAATTAAAAAAAAAAAAATCTATATCAATGATTTTTCTTTTCAAAGCAAGAGTTTCAACACTGGTTATTTTAAGGGGCTCTGAGATATTCATTAAATAAGCAAGTCAATAAATCACATTACTGTTAGAAGCTATGGGATATCTGCATCTTTCATTTCCACACGGATGTGCAGTGACCAACCATAAATGGATTTCTGAATCATACCAAACTCTTCTTCCCACCCACAGGTGTTACCAAACAACAGCAAAAAACCAACAACAAAGCCAAACTAGTTGCCTTTGAACTAATTCCAGCTCATGGGGGGGGGGTGCGGGGGGGTGGCATTTTCTGTAGAGTTAGAATAGGGTTCCAATTGGGTTTCAAGGCTGTGTTCTTTCTGAAGCAGAATAGGAGGCTTTGGAGTTCTCGAACTTGAGCATGCATCACTGTCAACTGGAGGGCCTGTGCCACACTCTGCAGAGTTGTACCTCCAGAGTTTCTGGAGCTGATGCTGCTTCGGCTGATCTAGGAAACCCCTCACTTCTCTGCTTTCTCCATTCTCTGCTGCTTTTCAACAACCACTTCATCCAATCACCTTTCTCATTCCTTCCCTGAGAAAATCCTCTGCTCTAGACAAATTAAAGCAATTGATGAGTCCTTTGTTACAATTCAATCAAGTCCAGCTTGTATTTACAGATGACCCACCCTACTTGATACAGAACTATTATTGTTGAAACGAGTTCCAACTCATAGGGACCTTGGAAAGGGTTTCCAAAGACTTAGTATAGACTTAGTATATACTCAAACCTATTTCATATGCATAATGTTAAGATTATTACAAGTTTTTAAAATAAAATTTATGTGTACTAAATATCAATGACATTAAGAAATATTTTCTTTACAGATTAAACTCTAAAGATCTAAAGATCCAGGATCATTGAGCCTTTTAAAACAAATTTCAAAATCTAGTACTGTGCTTGCATGTTAATAAACATTTTGTAAACGAATGTCTGATGGAATAATTTAGTTCAGCCTTCCATTCAAATCAGAAAGCTCTCCTATAAAGTAGAATCGATACTTTATCATGTTTATATAATTAAATTGGCTAGAAAAAAAACAACTTTAGTTCAACCAAACCTGACTTTAAAAAGATCTTTATGGAGCAAATTACATTTCATCTGCTTCCGTGTCCTGTTGTGGTGATGTAGGCTAAACACTGGATCACAAGGTCCATTTGAATTGCAAGGTAAATGGTTCAAACTCACCATCCACTCCTCAGAAACCCTATACAGTGTCACTATGATTCAGAATGAACTCAAAGACACTTAACAACAACAGGTAACAGCAAACTATTCAAGTATTTTAAATCACTTGCCCACTGTACTGAAGATTAAGAGGTTTGACACCACCAACCACTATTCTTGAGAAAGAGGAGGGAGTTTGCTTCTATAAATATTTATAACTTCACAAACCCTCTGGGGCAATTCTTCTCTGTCCCATAGGGCCCCTAGGAATTGGAGCTGACTAGAAGGCAGTGGCTTTTGGGTTCCCTTTCCAGTATGAATAACATGTGTTTTTCAACTCACTCGCATGTAAATGCTTTGGGAGCTTTCATCAACCTAGTTACTCACATCAGAATACAGTTTATCACTCTCCATCTTAATTTCAACACAAGGCCCCAATGAAGAATCTATAATAGATTTACCCTCTCCTTTGATTTGAAACTGTTTCATATAGGCTAAGCATCCAAATAATGTTTAAGTAGACATGCACTTACATGTGGTCCCCATTAACTAACTCCCGACACTATAAGTGTATTCAAGTCTGCATTTATAAAATTATTTTTGAAGCTCAGTGTAGAATTTCATATTTAGATTTGATAATCTAATAATCCTTTATCAGACTTAACCCATTACTTTGATCTATTAAAACTTCTTGATTCTTGATTAATTCTCCAATATGTGACCATTTGGGCCACTTTGAAAATCATCTATTTTATTAATTATACTATGGCTCCATTCACTGAACTGAGTCTTATGTTTTCCTTATAATATTCCCAATTGGAACATATATATTCAAGTAATTGAAATGTATGTATATTCAAGTCACCTTAAGTTACTCATTATTCTTTCAACAAATGAGTATTTTAGATAGCACCTTGTTATTGTTGTTGTGTGCTGTCGAGTCGGTTCTAACTCATAGCGATCCTGTGTAGGGCTTCTGAGGCTGTAATTCTTTGTGGGAACAGAAAACCTCTTTCTCCTGCAGAGCAACTGGTGGACTTGAACTACTAACCTTGTGGTTCACAGTCAAGTCCTTATCCTACAGATCCACTGCACTCCCTGATAGCACCTTAGTTTTCAGTTACTAAATTGATACGATCTATAAAGAAGAGATGGTTACGTAGATGTTTAGGGATGAGTACTGAGAGTTGCTGATGAAGAGTTGTACTGAAAGTGTTTAAAATTCAGGCTTCACTTACTTCACAATCTTATTTGAAATGAAACAAGTCCTGGTGTGGGGCTCTGCCACTATCCTAATGCTGAAATAGGCTAACACAACTTCTCATCAACTGAAAGCAAAAACTAGCACAATTTATGGGGTTTCTCTTCTTTATTTAAGGTAATTTAGCTACACGAATTTGCTTACTCCACCAACCGCTTTGCAGTACATAACTATAAGCTGTATATATAACTAGACAGTAAGTCTTAATGGGAATGTTATTGTTGTTGTGTGCCGTGGAGTCAGTTCTGACTCATAACGACCCTGCACAGGGTTTCTGAGGCTGTAAATCTTTATGGGAGCAGAACGCCTCATCTTTCTCCTGCGGAACAGCTGGTAGTTTCCAACTGCTAACCTTTCGGTTCACAGCCCAATTCGTAACCACTACGCTACCAGAGCTCCTTCAAGATGTCCTTAGGTTTCTTGACTGAGTGTTGATGCACTGTATTAATGTATTAAAAATAAATTGGATGTATTTAATGGGAATAAATACATCCAATTTATTTTTAATACATTAATACAGTGCATCAACACTCAGTCAAGAAATCTAAGGACATCTTGCATTTGGCAAATCTGCTGCACAAGAACTCTTTAAAGTGTTCAACAGCAAACATGTCAGCTTGAGGACTAAGGTGTGCCTGACCCCAAGTTATGGTATTTTCAATAGTCTCATATGTATGTCAAACTTGAGCAATGAAAAAGAAGACCATGGAAGAATCAATGCATTTGAATTTCGGTGTTGGAGAAGAATATTGGAAGTACCATGGACTGCCAGAAGAACACATCTGTCTTAGAAGAAATGCAGCTAGAATGTTCCTTAGCTTTGGGACTGTTATCAGCAGGGATCAATTCTTGGAGAAGAACATCATGCTTGGTAAAATGGAGGGCCAGCGAAAAATAGGAAGAACCCAAATGAGATGGGTTGACACAGTAGCAGTAACAGACAGATCATACGTAACAACAATTTCAAGGATGGCATAGGAGTGGGCACTGTTTTGTTCTGTTGTGCATAGGGTCCCCATGAATCAATACTGAGTCAACAGCAATAACAATTTTATAGATTCTAGCATAATATTTTAAAATGTAAAAGTGAGTTAACTTGTAATTTATAATGTAGTGAAAGCTCATAGAAACAGTTGTTTAAACAACTTCTATATAGTCTGTCTTTGTTCTTTAAAATGACAAAGAATTAACTGCTTGACTTACAGAAATTTTATGATACTTTCAATAAATATTGTAAAACAGGATAGTTTCACTAATAAACTATTAAAGTTACATTAAGAGTGTGGGGGAGAAAGTAGAGTCCCCACTGAATAGTTTTCATCTTGTTTAGACGGGTCTGGTGAAAAGAGATAGGGATGATTCTTACGATTCAATAGTGAGCAATTGTTATCATGACTACTTGCGACTATTACAACTGTAAAGGTAGATGTTATGTAACAAAAAAGGGGGAGTAATTACTCTTATAGTCCAGGAACAGAGGACCCTAGGACCATCAAAGGAGAAGAGTAGGAGTGGAATATGGGACCCTATCCAGAGAAGCATCAACACCAGAGATGGAGGCAGAGATGAGGACATGGAGAGATAGAACAACTGAGGAGTCTAGACTCATGGAAAGAGAAAGACTGAGTGGAGACAAGCTTGCAGAATGAGCCTTTTGGTTGTTTAAATTATTATATATTCCTGAGTGTTTTTGTGTACATCCCCCCCACAACCAATAAAAAAAACAAAAACAAAAACCAGAGGGACTAGAAGCAAGTCCTGTTGAATGATGATGCACGGAAGAGACTGTAATCATTGTAATAAAATGATGAGTGTAAAACCAATGTTCTCCCATGTCAACTGTTACTCAATTCACAATAACAGCTTAAAAAACAACAACAACAAAAAAAACTATTATAGTTACATTTGTAAACTTCAGATGTTGTTAAGTGCTGTCAGGTTGGTTCTGACTCATAATGACTCTGTACAAGGTTTCCAAGGAGTGGCTGGTGGATTTGAACTGCCGCCACACCAGGTTTCCCTAAACTTTAGATAGACTGTGAAAATACCTCATGTTGGGATTAAGTAAGTAAATGCTTTCTTGGCTTATCAACATTTCACATAAAGTGATGAATAGAAAAAGTGTATACTTTTAATAAAAATGTTCTAATTTACGAGACTTTAAATCTAAATCTAAATACTGTTTATAACATCTATGACATAATACTCATCATTCTATTTTTTTGTAGTGTTTGAACAGGCATTCTGAAATCAGTCTTGATTTTAAAAGGCTAAGAATGAATAGATCTGGCAATTCTAGATATGACATGGTATTGAAATGATTAATTAGAAGGCAAACACCAACAAAGACACAAACAAACCCCCCAAAAACCCTTGTATTTTACCTCATATATTATAAACAAAACAGAAAACACCTTAAAGGAAAAGAAATCTTGAGATGGTTTTTCTCCTACAAATGGCAACAACAAAAATTTTGAAAGCTTCCCTATTTAGTAGTTTCTCTACTTTTTAA
>NW_006408536.1:1525801-1544502 GCF_000296735.1 Chrysochloris asiatica
AATAGCTGCCCCAAAAGGTTTTCTATCGTATTTTTATTTTGTCTCCTAAAATCAAAATAAGTACCTCACTATGGATTCAGTGCAAGCAACATAAAACATATATATGATAAAATGATCTTTCATATTTCCTTATTAAAAACTGAACCGAATTAATAACGTGTCATAGTTCACTGAGCATTGCAGAAATCATTTAGCAGAACAATGATTTTATACAGAGTTGAAGAGTAACAATTATTTTAAGTAATTATAAGATCCTAACTTTTGCACTAGGAAGGAATGAGAATAATTAGTCTCAGAAAATCATGAAGTATCATTAAGCACATAATATACCCACATTTCTGGATAAAAATGGTATCAATCAGACTTATTATTTGTTTAATTCTTTCATAAGCATCATGCAACTTTATCCTCAAAGTATCCATGTAATGTAGTCAGGGAAAAATATTATTTCTAACTTACAAATGATGAAAATTGGGCCTGATAAATCTAATATGCTTGTGGCCTTCAAGTCGATTCCAATTCATACTGACCCTATAAGAGATGGTCCCACTATCCTGTAGGGTTTCCAAAGCTGAACGCTTTATGGAAGCGGGCTTCCACAGCTTTCTCACATGGAGCAGCTTGTGGACTGGAACTCATCACCATTTGATAAACAGTTGATCATTTCAACTAATGCACCAAACAGCCTTCTTAGTTCAAACACAGGAGGCCTAAATACTTTATTTTCAAAATATACAGTTTAATTAAAAGATATAACAAGGGTTTAAATGAATGGAAAAAATATTTACTGTGTTCATGGATGGGGAGACCCAAATTTATAAAGATGGTGCTTCTCCAGATTCGATTTTTTAAAAAGGAATTTCAGTAGGAATTTTTACAAAATTTTTTAAGCTGGATTCTACAATTAGACCCTAAAATTCATGTTTAATAGCAAAGACTTATAATAAACTAAAAAGTTAAGAAGACTAACAACGGATGACTCTCCTGAGATGTAGCAGATGTCAAGGTGTATTATGAATTCCTTTTATGGTGCTATAAGTTAAGGTAATAAGGTATACTCACAGGAATGGGGTAAAAAAAATGAAAATAAAAGAAAACAGATAAACCATATCATATCTACACATTTTAGGAAACTATGTGATCAAGGTGTCATTGAAAAACAAGTGAAGGCAAAGACAATGTTCTACATCAAACTTTGATTAGTAGGTACTAGGATCTTAATAGCTCATTAGTGGCTATCAAAGGTGCGACTATTTGGTTCTACCTATCCAGAGGTATAACCAAATAACTATCAACACTCATGGAAGCAGCAGTCAAGAGATCAGACGACGTATTGCATTGGGCAAATCTGCTGTACAGGAACTTTTTAACGTGCTGAAGAGCAGAGATGTCAGCTTGAGGACTAAGGTGCGCCTGACCCAAGCCATGGTGTTTTCAATAACCTCATATGGATGCGAAAGCTGGACAGTGAATAAGGAAGATCGTAGAAGAATTGATGCCTTTGAGTTGTGGTGTTGGAGGAGAATACTGAAAGTGCCATGGACTGCCAAAAGAACCAATAGATCTGTTTTGGAAGAAGTGCAGCCAGAGTGCTCCTTGGAGGCCAGGATGGCTAAGCTTCGTCTCTCATACTTTGGACATATTGTCAGGAGGGAACAGTCGCTGGAGAAGGATGTCATGCTGGGTAAGATGGAGGGTCAGAGAAAAAGAGGAAGACCACCAACGAGATGGATCAGCCAGGTGGCATCATTGATGGCATCAAGTGTGGCAGTGGTGGTGGGATTGGCCCAGGATCGGACATTGTTTCGTTCTGCTGTGCATGGGGTCATTATGAGTTGGTTCTGACTCAATGGAACCTGACAACAACAACAATGCAGAGGAAAGAATGGTGATGAAAATTGAAGACACATAAACAATTAGTACAATGTACTAATGGATCACGTGAACATCAATCTTCATGACTCTGAGACCAGAAAAACTAGATCATGCCAGGATACCTCTACCAACTGCTCTGAATGATCACATTAGAAGGCTCAGAATAGAGTGGAGAAAATGTAGAGCAAAATTCAATCATAAAAAGATTAGGCTTACTGGTCAAATAGAGACCCTTAGTCACCCTTCAGGTCTGGAACAGAACTTACACTTGTGGCTCAATTTCCAGCCATACAATAAGTATACTGGGGGGAACCACACTACTTAGGCATGCATACCATATAATGGTCAACCATTAGAGGTCAACAGGGCAGCATTTACCTAAGGACAGAATTCAGAAGGACTTAGGAAAGAAGGAGGAATGGAAACAAGAAACAGAGAGAGAAAGTGGAATAAGTGATGTTACATGCAAGGTATTGCCATCAGTGAGGTGAAATGAAGTACATGGTTCGTTGAAAATAAAACTGATCTGCTCTGTAAACCTTCAGCCAATTCACAATAAAAAAGAAAATAAATGAAGAAATGGTAAATTATTAAATAAATGGTTCTGATACAATTTTCATCTCTGTGAAAAATGTAAAATGAAATTCCTAAACATCTTAAATAGAAAAACTTCAAATTGAAAAAAAAAAAATTAAATAGGATATTTGTGATTTTACAGACATACATTCATATTTATTTTTTAACGAAAAAATATATAAACCAACAGAAGAAAAACAAATTAGATTGTCTTAAAATGTCAATAGATTCTAAGTGCAAAACTCAAAGAATAGCCGTTCAGATCCATGCTTTTGAACTCCAAATACAGCCCTAGAAAAGAAGGAATTTTGTGGATAGAATATCAGACCTGAATTTGAGTCTATGCTCCACCATCCATAAATCACAGGCCTTTGAGCAAGGCCATTAGCAACTCTGAATGTTTGTCTTCTTCTTTGCAAAGTGAATTGTTAAAGTACTGGACACATAAGGCTGGAGGGAGGATCAAAGGTAGCCAAGTAAGACAATCAACATCAAATACTGTATACAATGCACGTGCTAATTTTTAATTATTCTACAATTGTATCACTCCTTATTACCTGGCTTTCTGAAGTTGGTGTTTTTAATACTGATTTACAACTTAATTTATAAATTTATTCTAATCAAACTATCACTTTAATATTTGAAGTGCAGAATTCTTTGGTCATGGAGTTGTAATAAGATTAAGCTGTAATTATAGTTATAAGAAAAGTTAAATCATAGCAGAATTTTAGAGAGATTAATAATCTTATTAGATGCTGTAATATATAGTAAAACAGAATTTAATATCTTTGAAAAAATGTATGCCATCTAATCTCTCAGGAACGAGCAGTGTTTTGTTCTGTTTTGCATATAAGTGTCCTGTGAGTCAGGACCGACTCTATGACACCTAAATAATCTCTAAGGAAAAGATTCAGTTTAACCTTTCAGAAATTTCTATTTATATTTGTGGACTTTAACATATTAGCAGATTTTCAAATACATAATGTTATGCATTGAATTATGTCTCCCAAAATGTGCTTAAATCTTAACCCATATATATGTAGATGGAGTCCTAGTGTGGCATTGAAGGATAAGCAACTGATTGCTAACCACAAGGTCAGAGGTTTAAATCCACCAGCCCCTCCAGAGAAACCTTATACAGGCTCATTATGAGATAGAACTGCCACCGAAGGACTTAACAACATATATTCAGATGTAATCCTACCTGAGAGGAGGGTTTCTTTGTTACATTAGTGACTTTATATCAGTGTACACTGGGTCTTAAACCAATTACTTTTGAGATATCAAAGGAACAGGTTGGGCAAAAAGCAAGCACAAATGGGCAAAAATAGATGCCCTGCCAGAAGAAGACTTCCAAAAAATCCAGAAACAAGCTGAAAAGAGATAAAGATCTTCCCACAGAGCAGACACACACACACAGAGTCTTCCCTTAGACCTGGCACACTGAGTTTGTATTTCCAGACCCTAAACCCGGATGGCCAAAGTTCGTCTCTCATGTTTGGACGTATTATCAGGAGAGACCAGTCCCTGGAGAAAGATATCATGTTTGGTAAAGTAGAGGGTCAGAGAAAAAGAGGAAGACCCCCCAATGAGATAGATTGGCACAGTAATGGGCTGAAACATGGCACGTGGCAGGGCAGTAGTTTGTTCTGTTGTGCATAGGGTCTCTATGAGTCTGTACCAACTCGATGGCACCCAACAATAAAAACAAACTAGGAAAAAATAAATTTCTGTTAATTAAAGCTACTCCTTTTGGACATTTCTGTGACAATAGCACTATCCTACCCTCCAAATATTAATTCATACATAATTTACTGTATTAATGAGCCTTGGAAGATAGTGAAACATGCTCTCCAGCTAGAGATGCTAAAGCAAATGAAATAAATGAGGAGGTAAAAGAGCTGAGTAGAAAATTTCAAAAGTTAGCTCAAGAAGACAAAGTCAGCTATTATAATGAAATGTACAAAGACCTGGAATAGAAAATCACAAGGATATAACATGCTCACAACTCTCAAGCTGAGGGAATTTAAGAAGAAAAAAAAAATCAATCCTCGATTTGCAAAATATTGAATGATAAAGAAAGCATCAAAAGAAGATGGAAGGATACACAGAGTAGACAGGGATGGGCAACTTGGTCATTGGCTACCCAAAATGGGGGTGGGGGGCAACAAAGGCAAGAAGTGACTGACTTACAAGCTTTTAAGAGGGAGCCTAGACCCAGAGGGTGTGAAGGAAGGTAGAATCTCCACTGAGTAGTATCCAATCTGTCTAGGAGTGGCTGATGTGAGGAAATGAGGATAGGTCTCTTGTGATACAATAGGGATCATTGTTATCAGGACTGATTGTGAGGATTGTAAATGTAAAGGTAGATGTTTTGTAGCAAGAAGGGGAGTAATTAACTTTGCAGTCTAGGAGCGGAGGTCTCTGGGACCATGAAGGGAGAAAAGTGGAGAGCAGGACCCTACCCAGAGAAGCAGTGATGCCTGAGATGGAGGCAGATGACAATGACGTGGAGAGATGGAGCAGCTGGGGACTTTAAACCCAGAGAGGAAGAGGGGCTGTGGGCTGACAACCGAGGTGGGGAGAGCAGGGGGCAGGCTTATACGATATACCCTTTGGTTGGTTGATGATGCATGGAGGGGATTATAACCACGGCAATGAAACAATATACAATAGGATGAATGTAAAACTAATGTTCTCCCATGTAAACTATCACATAATTCACAATAAAATATCAAAATAAAATAAAATGAATAGAGATAAATATTGTTAACTGATGGTACATGGAGAGGATTATAATCGATGTAATGAAACAAAGTATATGATTTGTTGAATGTAAAACTGATGATCTGCCCTGTTAACTTTCACTCAATTCATAATAAAAACCTTTTTTAAAAAGGTGAGGAAAAAAAAAAAAAAGAAGAAGAAGATGGAAGGAATACACAGAATCACTATACCAAAGAGAAATGCTTGATGTTCAACCATTTCAGCAGGTAGCATATGATCAAGAGGCAATGATACTGAAGGAAGAAGTCCTAGGTGTATTGATCAATGTGTTCAATGAAAAGAACTAGGTACCAGGAATTGAAAGAATACAAATTGAAATCTTTCAAAAAATGATGTAGCCCTGGTGGCACTCACTCAGCTCTGACAAGAAATTTCAATGACAATGACCTGGCCAACTGACTCTCTTCCCAACACTCATGGAAGAGGGATGTGACCCGATGGAATGTGGAAATCATCAGATAGTGTCATTGGTATCACATGCAAGTAACGTTTTGCTAAAGATAATACAAAAATGGCTACAACCATACAAAGAACTTCCAGAGGTTCAAGCCAGATTCAGAAGAGGATGTGGAATGAGGGATATCATTGCTGATGTCAGGTGGATCTTTGCTGAAATCAGAGGATACCAGAAAGATGTTTACTGTGCTTTATCAACTATGCAAAGGCTTAGGATTGTGTAGATCATGACAAGCTATGGACAACATTGTGGAGAATGAATATTCTGGAACATTTAACTGGGTTCATGAGGAACCTGTACATAGACCAAGAGACAGATTTTCAAACAGTACAAGGGACTACCGAATGGTTCAAAATTAGGAAAGATGTGTGCCAGGGTTTTATTCTTTCACCATAGTTGTTCAATCTGTATGCTGAGCAAATAATTCAAGAGCCCAGATTAAATGAAGAAAAACGTGGCATCAGGATTGTAGGAAGACTCAAAAACAACCTGCAATAGGCAGATGATACAACCTTGCTTGCTAAAAGTGAAGAGAACTTAAAATACTCAAATACTTGCTGATGAAAATCAAAGACCACAGCCTTCTGTATGAGTTGCACCTCAATGTAAAGAAAACAAAATTCCTCACCACTGGACCAATAAACAGCATCCATATAAACTGAGAAAAGATTAATGTTGTCAAAGACTTCATTTTGCTTGGATCAACCATCAACACTCATGGAAGCAGCATGTTTCCTGATGTTGAATTGGAAAACCTTTAATCTACACATAAGTATATTAATTCTCTATTTCTGTCTTGCTTAAATCAAGCTAAAATAAATCAAAATCTAGTGTTGATATATATCTTCCATGTACAAGACCCTATGCTAAACATCTTCAATCAATAAATATTTCTCACTATAGTATATGTAAATAAATACAGCAATTTGAGATACAACTTTCAAAAAATAGAGGGAAAATAGTAATAAAAATGTGCAGTGAAGTATGAGCTTTGTTTTTGTTAAGTGCTGTCGAGTCGGTTCCAACCCATAGTGACCCTGGTCAGCTTGAACTGCCAACCTTGTGGTTCAAGCCGACTTTACAGTCTATCGTATTAAACACAGCACCACACCAAGACTCTATAAGTATGTACTAAGGAGCTTCAAAAGTTCATGGAAAATTTGAATTAAACAATAATGGATTTTTTTCACATAAATATTTGCCGCCTCCTCATATATGTGGAGTCCTGGTGTGGCGCTGTGGGTTAATGTGCCAGACTGCAAAGCCATTGGAACGGCAAGGTCAGCGGTGTAAGCTCACTGGTCACTCCTCGGAAACCCTATATAGGGTCGCTATGGGTCAGAACTGACTCAATGGCACTTAAGAACAACAACAACATATATGTAAAAGGAGCTCTGGTAACGTAGTGGTTATGAATAGGGCTGCTAATCTCACAGTCAGCAGTTCAAAACTACCAGCTGTTCACCAGGAGAAAGATGAAGCTTTCTGCTCCCGTAAAGATTTACAGCCTCAGAAATTCTGTACAGGGTCACTATGAGTAGGAACCAATTCCACGGCACATAGCAACAACAACAACATATATGTAAATTCCAGTTGTTTGAAAAATGTAATGACATAATTTATGCAACATATTTTCAACTCATTCTCATCTTCTAGAAATGATGTCATGTTTTATTACTAACCTCTTTGAACCTATTTACGGTAAGATCCTGCTGAGGATTTTTTTCTCTTTCTTCTATGTACGTTAGAAATTCATTAATTACTTATGGTTAATTTTATTTCATGCAATAGCCCAGACATTGAATCTTATAAGTGTGTATTTTATAAATGCTCTATTAGCTATGACTCTTCCCATTTATTCATGTGCTCTGTATAGTTTATGATAGCTTTCTGTTTTGTTGTAACTACTAACAGAACAACATAAACACTTCAAACTTGATTGCACTTCTGTCTTCTTTTATGGACTATCTTAGTGAATGGAGAATTGCTAGTAGATGAAAACCAGCAATTCCAATAATTCCATGCGCTTAGGAAACATCCAACTATTCAGTCACCTGTCTAAAAGCACACTAACCAACACTTCAATCTTCAGTCAGAGGTAAGAATGCTCCTTTCCAGCTCCCAGACACACCTTGTAATGGGTTGTCTACCTGACT
Organism: Chrysochloris asiatica; assembly: GCF_000296735.1. Taxonomy (NCBI): domain Eukaryota; kingdom Metazoa; phylum Chordata; class Mammalia; order Afrosoricida; family Chrysochloridae; genus Chrysochloris; species Chrysochloris asiatica. Next base: position 1,533,653 of record NW_006408536.1, read on the forward strand.
AACTATCAGCTCACCTCCGATCTTTCTTGTTCTTTGTAAATCAAAGAACAAAGAGGGTAGGGAGGAATGATGAGAGAAAAGAGCAGAAACGTCTTGTTTGCTTGATGATTGGCAAATTTGTAAAGCTGAATCTTTCATTCTTGAGTTCACCTGGGGACTTGTCAATAGTTCGCAGCTGGACACTCTGACTTGCCTCCTGCAATGGTGAGAGTGACTGTCCTCTTTCTTAGCTCAAATACCTCTGAGGAGCCACACCAGTCAGAGGCTCTCTTTCTGGGCAGGGCTTACAACCTCTCCAGATGGGCTTTCTCTTTGTGTGGTCCACATCTGCTCCCTCCATCCCACAGTAATACAGTTTTCTGGACCTATATTGTGTCTCTCACTGCTATGGCATATGTGCTTTAACCTCCCCAGATGTGAATGAGGAGACATCAGTCACTGCATCTCCCAACTCCTGGAATCATACATATTAACCTCTCTGACTGAACCCACTAAAGCTTCTGCTTTTTAGACTTGAGATGAAGAAGTCTAGTCTGCTTACCCCACTGTGGGCAAAGGATGTACCATAGCAGCTCCCTCTTTCTCTAAAGAAATCTCCTTCCTATTCCCCCTTTCTTCTCAAGACTTGTTGTTGTTGTTAGGTGCCATCTAGTATGTCTGGTTCATTGTGCACAACAGAATGAAACAGAGCCTGTTCCTGCACCATCCTCAGAATGTTTGTTACATTTGAACTCATTATTGCTGCATCAGTCCATCGTGTTGGTGGGTCTTCCTCTTTCTGGCTGGCCTTCCATACTTTACTAAGTATGATGTTTTCTCAACATTGTTGCGTCTGTTTTGTGCTGTTTCATAGTGGTCCTCTATAGGGTTTCCAAGGCTGTAGATCTTTACCAGGGTGCAAAGCCTCGTCTTTCTCCCTTGGAGTAGCTGGTGGATTTGAACTGCTAACTTTGCAGTTAGCAGCCCAACGCATAACCCACTATGCTACCAGGGCTCCTTCTTCTCTACACTAGATTCCTTTATATCCTCAAAATGGATGCCGATTTCAAGAGTCATGGAAATTCTACTGCTATCCACTTTGAAGAACACTTGGACATCTGATAATTATCATTTATTTGCACTTAATGCAAAACTTCAATCACCACGTCCTTCAATCATCACAGCAATTGTTGTTGTTAAGTGTCGTGGAGTTGGTTCTGACTCATAGCAGTCCTGTAGAGGGTTTCTGAGGAACAGGTGGTGAGTTTGAATCAGGCCAGTGCTTATCCCACAGTGCCACAAAAGGACTCCAAAAACAGCAATGGTAGCTACCAGTTTTTGAAATGTTGTGCTCTTTAATGGTTCTTGTGTCCTTCTGCATTTTAGCCCGGTTTCCCTCTCCACAAGCCTATGGACTAAACATGAATGCTACCAACATTTTCAAGATGTATGCACTGAACCCCAGTGAGATGTTATGTAAATTTCTGAAGCCACACTGCCCAATTTTGAAATTGGGTTGTATGGCTCCAAAGGCCATCTTCTTAACCACTGGAATATTCTGCCTGTTGTGATGTGCCCTTGAGTCACATCTACCTCATAGCAACCCAATATACAAAAACCAAAACACTGCCCAATCCTGTGCCATCCTCACACTCTTTGCCATGCATGAGCCCATTGTTATAGTCATTCTGTTAATCCAGCTCTTTTAAAGTCTTTCTCTTTTTGCTGACCCTCTACTTTTCCATACATAATGTTCTTCTCCAGGGACTTGTACCTCCTGATAGCAAGTCCAAAGTAAGAGTCATGGTGTGGTGCTGTAGGTTAATGTGCGAGACTGCAAAGTCGGTTTGAACCACAAGGTTGACTGTTCAAGCCCACCACCGGCTCCTCAGAAACCCTATATAGGGTCATTATGGGTTGGAACTGACTCGATGGCACTTAACAACAACAATATCCTCTCTTCTAAGGAGCATTCTGGCTGCACTTGTTCTAGGATAGATTTGTTCCTTCTTCTAGTAGTCCATGGTAGTAGTCCATGGTATATTCAATGTTCTTCAACAACACCATAATTCAAAGGCATCAATTCTTCAGTTTTTCTTATTCATTGCCTGACTTTTGCATATACAAGGCAGTTGAAAATACCATGAACTGGGTCAGGTGTACCTTAGTCCTCAAGTTGACTTCTTTGCTCTTTAACACTTTAACGAGGCATAATGCAACAGAATTGCTGAGTTTGCTATACACTGATTTCTTGACAGCTACTTCCAAGGGCATTGATTGTGGATCCAAGAAAAATGAAATCCTTGACAACTACAATACGTTTTCTGTTAATCATGATGTTGCTCTAGTCCAGTTGTGAGGATTTTTGTTTTCTTTATATCGAGATATTATCAATACTAAAATCTTTGATCTTCATCAGTGCTTCAAGTAAGCATGCAAGGTTGTGCTATCTGCATATTGTAGATCATTAATGAGTCTTCTTCCAATGCTGCTGCAGTATTTTCTTCAGATACCCCAGCTTCTGGTATTGAAGAAGAATGGTGAAAGGATATGCTCCTGAAACATACCTTTCTTGTTTTTAAACCATGCAGTATCTCCTTGTTCCATTCAAATTTCTCCCTTTTGGTCTATGTGCAAGTTCTGCATGAACACAATTAAGTGTTCTGGAATTCCCATTCCTTGCAATGCTATCCATAATTTGTTATGATCCACATAGTCGAATGCCTTTGCACACTCGATAAAACACAGGGAAACATCTTTTTGGTATTCTTGGTTCCAGCCAAACAATATTTCTTGTTCCACATCTGTTTCTGAATCCAACCTGAGTTTCTGGCAGTTTCCTGCTGATGTACTGCTGTGACTATTTTTAAATTATCTTCCCCAATTTTTACTTGTACATCATTGATATTAAATATATTGTTTGGTAACTTCTGCATTCTCTTTGATCTCCTTTATTTGGGATAGTCACAAATATGGATCTCTTCTAGCTGGTTGGCCAGTTAACTGTCTTCAAAATTTCTTGTTATCTATCTATGAGTGAGTGCTTCCAGTGTTGGATCCATTTGTTGAAACATCTCAGTTGGTATTCGGCCAATTCCTGGAGCCTTGCTTTTCTGCAAGGCTTCAGTGCCGTTTGAACTTCTTTCTTCAGTACCACAAGTTCATGATCACATGTTGTTGTTGTTGTTAAGTGACTTCGAGTCGATTCCGACCCATAGCGACCCTGTATAGGGTTTCCAAGGATCAGCTGGTGAGCTTGAACCACCGACCTTGCAGTTCAAACAACTTTGCAGTCTGATGCATTAGCCCACTACGCCACACCAGGACTCCACATAGTACTCCTGAAATTATTGACCAAGTATCTTTGGTATAATTATTCTTTGTTTTTTCCATCTGCTTTTGATTTTACCTATGTCATTCAATATTTTACCCAAAGAATCCTTCAGTATTGCAACTTGAGGCTTGAATATTTTCTTCAGTCCTTTCAGTATAAGGAACACTGAGTATTTTCTTCTCTTTTGTTTTTTGAACTTTAGGTCTTTGCCCATTTTGTTATAATAATAATTTACTTTGTCTTTTTGAACTAACCTTTGAAATTTTCTGTTTTGCTCTTTTATTCCATCATTTCTTCAGTTTTCTTTAGCTACTACTGTATGCTCTAGAGCAAGTTTCAGTCTTTTTTTACTTCCATTTTGGTCTTTCTTTCCTGCCTTTTTAAAGAGTTTTTGCATTCTGCATGTATGATGTCATCCCACAACGCATTTGTTCTTATGTCATTAGTGTCCAGTGCATCAAATCTGTTCTTAAGATGGTCCCTAAAATCAAGTGGGATGTATTCAAGTTTTTACTTTGGATCTAATGGACTTATTTTCATTTTCTTCAGCTTCAACTTGAGCTTGCATAGGAGTAATTGATGGTCTGTTCTACAATTGGTACCTGGTCTTGTTCTGGCTGATTATATTGACCTTCTCCATTGTGTCTTTCCATAGATGCCATCAATTTGATTCCTGTGTATTCCAGCGGGCAATGTTCACTGGAATAATTTATAAGTCACCATTTGTGTTGTTGGAAAAGGTATTTGCAAAGAATAAAACATAGATCTTGCAAAAGGCTTATCAGAGATCTCTGGCTTCATTTCTATCACCAAAAGACCATATTTCCCAACTATTGATCCTTCCTATTTGTTTCCAAATTTTGCTTTCCAATCACCAGTAATTATTCAATGCATCTTGATTGCATAGTTGATCAATTTCAGACTGAAGAAGTTGTTGTTGTTATTGTTGTTAAGTGTCGTCAAGTCAGTTCCAACTCATAGCAAACCTTTATAGGGTTTCGAAGGGAGCGACTGGTAAGTTTGAACCACTACCTTGTGGTTCAAATTGACCTCGTGGTCCAGAACTTTGTTCCACAGTACCACACCAGGACTCCGAAGACGTTGTTGTTGTTTTGCCACAGAGGCGGTTCCAACTCACAGAGACCCTTGTATAGGGTGTTCGTGGCTGTAAATTTTTACGGAAACAGAAAGCCTCATCTTTCTCCGACGGAAATGGCTGATAGTTTTGAACAATTGACCTTGAGGTTAGCAACCAGACTAGTAACCACTAAGTGACCAGGGCTTCTTAGAATTCTTTGATTTTTTTCAACATTGTCTTTAGTGGTTGTTACATAGATTTGAATAATAATCATATTAACTGGTCTTCCTTATGGGCATATGGATATTATCCTATCAAAGACAGCATTGTACTTCAAGATAAATCTTGAAATGTTCTTTGTGGTGAATGCAACACCATTCCTCTGCAATTTGTCATTCCCAGCATGGTAGACCACATGTTGTCTGATTAAAAATGGTTAATACCAGTCCATTTCAAGTTACTAAAGCCTAGGACATAGATCTTTATGCATTTCATTTAATTTTTGAAGACTTTTCCTAGATTCATAGGTTGTAAATTCCACATTATAATTATTAATGGATGTTTGCAACTGTTTCTTATCATTTTGAGTCATGCTATGTCAGCAAATGAAGGTAAGACAGACTAGTGGTGATTTCTACCCATAGATGAATTCAAAGGCGTCTTGGTGGCACAATAGTTAAGTGCTTGGCTGCTTACAGAATGATGGATAATTGGAACTCACAAGAGAAAAGACTTGACCATTTATTCCAGTAACAGAGTTCAGGCTAGCAAACCCTATGTGGCAGTTCTATTCTGTCATAGAGGATTGCTTTGAGTTTGATTCAACTAGAGAGCACACAATTGTAACAAAACAAAAATGAAATACTGAATTAGTGTTTATTTTCTTTGCAGTGCTTGAAAATGACCCAATGTTGACTTACTCTACCGATAGATTATTTTGGTAGGCAAATATTGAAACCAAAAATGCCCGTTCTTCTTTCTTTAGTGTTTTTTCTAATCAAAATTGTTGCTGGGTTTTTTGTTTTCTTTTTTCCAATTTGGTAAGAATGAAGAGACTTTCCGCTCCCATAAATTTTACAGCTTCAGGGTCACTGTGAGTCTTGATGTAACTGTTCTGGTTTTCATTTTCTTCTTTCAAAGAAGAGAAAATGGAGAGATTCCAAGTGGGAACAAGAAGCTTGTGTGTTCATTCTTCAGGGTTGAATATTATTCACTACACCCCCAGCTCCCATTACAAAGAAACATGGCAACAAGGTGTGCCTCCATGTTGCTTTTTTAAAAAATCAACTCATGTGGAAAAAGGCCGCCTGTCAGTATTCTTCCTCCATAAAAGTTTACGGTGAAGTCATTCTTTTCTTTTGGGACAGTCTACATTCAGCCAATCACAAAGAATCTGTTGAAAGCTATTTTAAAATCAATAACATTTAGTCAAATCGAAAAGGTCAGACCAATCAAAACATCAGAAAAAGTCTTGATTAGGGAGTTAGTCACTTTTTATTATTATTATTATTACAGAGAACAGAATGCTAAGACCTAATTTGATGTGACAACAATTATGCATTAGGAAAGTTTTGTAGTTCTGGCTAAAGAAAGAGTCTTTAGAATAAAACCTTGAGTAATTTCCTGCAAAGAACTTGAATAATCATTATGATAATGTTTTCAAAGTCTAAGAATTATTTCCCTGTCTGACTATAAAATCAAGGTTATTTGATAAAAGACTGCTTGGTAAAAAGAGAAATATTTGAAAATGATGAAAACAAAAGCAAGCATAGAATCGACCATGCTGGAAGATGCTGAGACACATACTTGTTAAAGTTACATGAGTTGTGTAATACTAGTGACCATTAGAGCAACTATTTCCATGCTAACAAATGAAAAGATTAAGAACAGAAAGCAAAACCACAGGAAGCTAAATTGTAAGATAAATTCAGAAACCATTAAATCAAAATCAAAATCTGGCAAGCAATTGGAAATATTAATTTCTTCGAGTAGTTGTTGTTGTTGAATGCCATCGAGTTGGTTCTGACCCATAGCAACCCTGTATAGGGTTCCCAAGGAGCAGTTGGTGAGCTTGAACCACCGACCTTGAAGTTCACACAGCTTTGCAGTCTGGTGCATTAACTCACAGTGCCACAAGAACTAGGTAATTGGCAATGGCATATTGACTTTTCATTGCATATCCTCCTTCCATAACTCTCCAATTATGTTTCACACAAAACTACTATCTATTCAGGAGGATGAGTTAAATTAAAAAGAAAAAAAACAAATATCTACATTACATTCATAATAATTTCTTTGACTAGTTTTATAGGTTACATGTTTGTTGAAGACTTAAAACTGTTGACTTATGTTTGAAGGCCATATTTAGTTATGACGTGAGGAATGCTCATTATCTGCATGGAGAAAATAATATAACCTAAGCAAGAATGAACTAGCTAGAATCCTAAAGGCAGGAATTTTCCACTCCTACCTTTTCTTTCCCTTCTTCTTTCCTGTCAGCCTTCTGTCTTCCTTTATTATCCTTCTGTTTATTAAGAGATTTACCAAACAATCTATTATTGCATGTCTAATGCATACTGGGGCAAATTCCTGGTGTGGTGCTGTAGGATAAGCATTGCACTGCTAACCACACGGTCAATAGTTCAAACCTACCAGCTGTTCCTTGAAAATCCTATACAGGGTTCTTATGAGCAGGAACCAACTCCAGGAAACATAACAAAAACAATATACACTAGAAGTCCTGGGGTGGTGCTATCGGATAAACACTGGACAGCTAATGACAAAGTCTGTGGTTCAAACCCACCAGCTGTTCCTTGGAAACCCTACACAGGGTCGCTATGAGTTGGAATCAATGACACAGAACTTAACAACAACAACAATATATGCTGAGCCATCTGAAAGCCACTGGGAATGTACTATCAGAAAGACAGAGCTTGTGTAGAGTTTAGAGTCTACTGAAGAAGACATGTAATTTAATATACAATTCTAAGGCTACTTGAAATTGTTATCAGTGAAAAGGAACAGGGTGCTAGGAGAGCAAATAATCACGGTACACTGGGTACTTACACAAAGATTTCTAGAGGACCTGATATTTAAGTTTAGAACTGAATCATGTGTAAAAATTGGCCAAATGAAGGTATGGAAAAGGAAAATTCCAGGAACAGAAAAGAGTACACATCATGTTTCTAGAACAAGACCAGTTGCATGATGGGGTGTACTTGGAGCTTGTTGTTGTTGTTGTAAAGTGCCATCGAGTCGGTTCTGACTCATAGCGACCCTGCATAGGGTTTCCAATGAGTGGCTTCTGAGTTTGAACCACCGACCTTACGGTACAAACCAACCTTGAGGTCCAGTGCTTTAGCCCACAGTGCCACACTTTACCCCACAGGACTCCACTTGGAGCTTAGTGAAGAGAAAAAGAAGAGACTAGGGAGCCAGATTATACTAGATCATAAATTATGTATTAAGAATTTGGAATTTTATTCCATGTGCAATGGAAAGCCACAGAAGGGATTTAAAGAGGATGATGCAATGGTCCATATAACATTTTAGAAAGACTATTCTGGTTACTTGTTGTTGTTGTTGTTGTTAAGTGCCGTCGAGTCGGTTCCGACCCATAGCGACCCTGTACAGGGTTTCCGAGGGTGTAAATCTTTACGGGAGTAGAAAGCCTCATCTTTCTCCCGCGGAGCAGCTGGTAGTTTCGAACCGCTGACCTTAAGGTTCGCAGCCCGATTCGTAGCCACTACGCTACTGGGCTGAATTAATTAGGAGGGAGCAAGACTAGGTTTGGAAGAACTCTTAAAAAGCAATGTGGACAACAACACTATTAAGGTATGCTCACAATGGAATGGTCAATCATTCAAAATTAAAAAAAAGGCAACATTTTCTTGAGGACAGAGTTGAGAAGGGATGGGAAGGGTGGTTGGAATGGAAACAAGAACCTCAGTGAGGAAGTGGGATAACTCTTATTGCATGGAAAGTATTGCAATCATTGAGATAGAGCAAAGTGTATGATTTGTTGAATGTAAAGCTGATGATCTTGTTTGTAAACTGTCACTCAATTCACAATAAAATGTTAAAAACAACAACAACTACAAAAACAGACCACTGTGGGATCTTAAAAGCTCATTAGTGGCCATCTATTGCAACTATTGGCCTCTCCCTGACCAGAGGAAAGAAAAGTGGTGAAAATTAAAGATGCTTGGAATTAATTATTCCAATAGACTAATGGAATATGTGAACATCAGTCACCATGACCTTGAGAGAAAAGAGTTAGATGGTGCCTAGCTACCACTACCAACTGCTCTGAAAGGAATCACATTAAAAGGTCCTAGATAGAGTGTGGGAGAAAATGTGGACTAAAACTCAATAAAATAAAATAAAATAACTGAGCTTACTGGTCAGAAAGAGACTGGAGGAATTCATGACTGTGGCCCGGATCCCCCTACAGGTCTGGAACTAAACTCATGCTTGTGCTCAATTTTCAGGTATATAGGGGTCAACAACGCTAGTGAGGTGTGCACCCACACCATGGAAGGGTCACTCATTCAATATTGAAGGGTCACCCATTCAATATGGAAAAAGTACATAATGGGTGGGAAAGAAAGTGGAAGGAAATAAGAATTACTCAATTTACAATAAACAGTTTTAAAAAAACAACTGCAACAATCCTAATGAGATGCTGACTGTGGCTTAAGTTTCATGCCAACTGTACAGGAAGAAACTGACAAGGTTTGAGATCTATTTAAGAAGTATAGTCAACAGGACTTTCCTTACCTCTAAGGGGTCAGATGGCGTCCTGGTGTGGTGCTGTGGGTTAATACACTGGACTGCAAAGTCGGTTTGAACTGCAAAGTCAGCGGTTCAAACTCAACAGCCACTCCTCAGAAACCCTATAGAGGGTCGCTATGGGTCAGAACTGACTTGACAACACTTAACAACAACAAGGGGTCAGATGTTGATAGTTAAGGGAAGAAATAAAGAAAATCATATTATTCTTGAATTTTGTAGAGTTTATTCAGAGCATTTCTGAATTTATTCCAAATATATAGAGATACTAATTTCATTGTAGTAGACCAATGCCAATTTTAGTTTTAGGTGATACACACACAATACACATATACATTTTGCCCAAAGAATGCAACAAATACATTAAAAACAAAGTGGGAAAGAGCATGTGTTAATTTCAGGCAACTTTTTTAAAAAGCAAACATACGTTGTTGAGAATAAACACAACAAAACATATACAAATCTAAAGGATTTGCAGTTCAGTAATTGTGATTGCATTCTATAAACTATGCAACCATTCTCATCCTCAGTTTCTAAGTTGCTCCTCCCCTTAACGTAAGCTCACTGCCCCTAAAGTTCCTATCTAATCTTTAGAGTTGGTGTTGTCACTTTGATCTCATATGTTGTTGTTAAGTGCCCTAGAGTAATTTCTGATCCATAGCGGCCCTATATAGGGTTATCAGGGAGCACCTGGAGAGTTTCAATTGCCAACCTTGTGGTTCAAACTGATCTTGTGGTCCAGTGCTTTATCTCCAGTGCCACACCAGGACTAGATAGTTCTTTAAAGAGCATGATGTTCAAGGCAGATATTTCTTACAAGTTAAGATAACCCATTGCTTGGTTTAAAATAGACGTTGTTGTTGTTGTGTGCCGTGGAGTCGGTTCCGACTCATAGCGACCCTGTACAGGGTTTCCTAGGCTATAAATCTTTACGGGAGCAAGAAACCCTTATCTTCTCCCACAGAACTGCTGGCAGTTTCGAACTGCTGACCTTGCGGTTCACAGCCCGATTCATAACCACTGTGCTACCAGAGACATTAGGGGGATATTTTTGTTATAAGGTTAAAAGACTATCTAAAAAATCTGGAGTCCATGAGATTTAGAAATCCTGCATTTTTCACCTTTTCATCAGGTGAATCTTTGATGAAAATGTTCATTAATGGTAGTTGGGCACCATCCAGTTCTTCTGATCTCATGACAAAGGAGACATAGGTTTGTGAAGGTCATTAGCCACACCTCTGACTCTTCTTCAACTGTAGTTTTAGTTGAATAGAAACAGGCTTACATTGAATGGTTGCTTGCAAGCTAATTAAGACCCCAGGCACTACTCTAGGAACTAGGAGGTATACAAGAAGCACCAAACACCTCATTAGGCCAATTAACTCCTATGTCTCATGAAATAATGACCCTAAATTTCCAAACAAAGAAACTAAATGCCAGCAAGTTTTTGCTTGAGTATAAGCAACCTCTGCAGTTACTATATTGTTGTTGTTGTTAAGTGCTGTCAAGTTGGTTCCAACTCCTAGCAACCCTTATTAGGGTTTCTGAGGAGCACCTGGTGAGTTTGAACCACTAACCTTCTTGTTCAAACCAACTTCTAGGTTGAGTGCTTATTCTACAGCACCACACCAGAACACACACACTCTCTCTGTTTCTGTCTCTGTCTCT
>NW_006408536.1:1544677-1555419 GCF_000296735.1 Chrysochloris asiatica
ACAGCACCACACCAGGAGTCCTTGATACTACAGCACCACACCAGGAGTCCTTATATATGTTGTTGTTGTTAAGTGCTGTCGAGTCGGTTCTGACCCATAGCAACCCTGTATAGGGTTTTCAAAGATCAGCTGGTGAGTTTGAACCACTGACCTTGTAGTTCAAACCAACTTTGCAGTCCAGTGCATTAACCCATAGCGCCACACCAGGACTCCTCCATATATATATTTTGTATATGTATCAGTGTTGTTAATACATTCATCACACAATCTTAACCAATTCAATGTATTACAAAATATTAATATTCAGATATGCCAACCCTACCACTAATTATTTTCTTCTCATACTTTTAGATGCAAGGCACTTTGCAAACAAAATGGAATTTGTACTTTCTGATTGAGTTGATTTTTAAAAGAGAAACAACCATGCTTGCAGAGTGCGTGACAGCTGGAGGCCTGTTAGAACTGCTCAGTCTTCCCTTCTCTGAATGGGTTGAGATGGTGCCATCGTGACCTGGTATGTGATTCACCAAGGCCAAATTGTTTATTTTCATAAAAGCCTCTCTATCTGCAGACCAGCGATGAATAGGAAGAGACAGATCATTACCTATGTAGATTTACTGTCACTGTATGACAAAGAACTAACTGGAACAAAATCCAAGACTGCAAAAGCTTTGAGATACAAATTCCTTTATGTGTCTCTAAAAGTCAATAGTTGAGACACTTGTAATGCAGGATAATTTAATTATCCTTTTTATATTTTGAGGTCAATTTTTTTCTAGTCAATCAGGTACAAACTAGGCACAAATTAGTAAATAGTAAATATCCATGCAGGTATTATGAACCTGTTCCTCTACCAAATTATAAACGTTATTGGTATTGCTATCTATAAAAGATCCAAGATTGGAGTGTTGCAAACTGAAGTCATGATATCAAAATGATCCTCTGTACTTTTACTAATTAATAGTCATCAAGTATTAGTGAAAAAACAAACAAAAAACAACAATCATAACCTTTCTTGTATGCGTTTTCACTTATAAAACTTAATGTATCACTGAGTTGTTATGGAAAATCTATGAACACTTTTTAAACCATATGTTCTTGGGACATCTCTTTAATGGAAGACACTGTCTTAAGCAGTTTGTTGTATGTGAAATATGGATTCGAAATCAGGAGGTCTGAAATCTGATCTAAATTCTACTATTTAGCTGTGTGATCTTCCTTACAGAATTTGGATTATATTCTTGTGTAAAGTTGAGAGGACTGCCTTAGATTTCTCTAAGGCAGGGCTGTCAAGCCGGGGGAGGAGGCAAATGTACTCCCAGGGTTTTTTTTTGGCAATATCGGAGAGATTTTTGCTCTCCATAACTGAAGGGGGATGCTTTGGGCATCTCATGAGTAGAGATCAGGGATTCTGCTAAAAAGTACACAGAACAACTCCCCACAACAAAGAATTATCCGGCCCCAAATGTCCTGGTGTGGCACTGTGGGTTAATGCGCCAGAGTGCAAAGCCATTTGAGCTGCTCCTCGGAAACCCTATAAAGAGTCGCTAGGAGTCGGAATCGACTCTACAGCACTTAACAACAACAACAAATGTCAAAAGTACCAAAGTTGACATACCATGCATGCTTTAAGCCTTTATCCAGATCTAAAATTCTAAGAGGTACAGGGAAAGACATATAATAAATTATCTAATTAAGCATTGTTGGTGGTGTGTGTCCTCGAGGTGGTTCTGATTCATAACATCTCTGTATAGGTTTCTGAGAGTAGCTGGTGGGTTTAAACCGCTGACCTTGAGGCTAGCTTATCCTACAGTGCCACAGCAGGGCTCAATTTATCAATAGGTATTTTAAGTACCAAAGCAAGTATATTTATTGATATTATGAAGATAAACATTGCCAGGAATTCTGAAGGTCCCCATTAACATGGAAAGGGTGGTTATGATATAGCACTAAAAAGAAGAACATGTTTAAGTACCTTTATCACAGTCTCATGTATAAAGTTTCTTTGAGCATCCCCTATCCTCTAAGTATATAACTAAAGGTCAAAGCCCAATTATAGCTGACAAAAGGGAATGTTTGCATTCATTCTTTTCAGCATAATGATGGCTAGCGTGAGTGTTCCCACCAGACTGCTTTGCTTGGGTTCAAGTCTTACTATTGTCAATTAACACTGAGACCTGGGGAAAATTCTCTGTCCCTCAACATCCTCCTGTGTAAAATGTGATTGATAATCTCCTTTGTGTTTTAAATGAGATAATTCAGTAAAATTACTCAGCATGGTGCCTGGAACTTATAAAATACTCAAGAAAGGCTAGTGGCACTGTAGGATAAGCACTGGAGTGCTAACCTCAAGGTCAGCAGTTCAAACCCACCAGCCATTCCTCAGAAACCCGACACAGAGTCGTTATGAGTTGAAGCCAAATCCACAGCACTGAACAACAACAAGAAATTTTAGCATCCCTGGGTTGTGTAAATGGTTAAATGTTTGCCAAATCCACTGCAATCAAGTTGATTTTGACTCATAGATTTCTACTAGATGGAGTTTCATTCAAGGATTTGGCTATATACGGATTCTGAGAATGTGGATATTTAAGGGAGCACTTGCTGGATTTGAACTGCCGACTGCGATTAATAGTCCAATGCCTAACCCATAGAGCCATCAGGGCTCAATCTTTGACTGTTGTTGTTAAGTGCTGTCGAGTCGGTTCCGACCCATAGCGACCCTGTACAGGGTTTCTGAGGGTGTAAATCTTTACAGGAGTAGAAAGCCTCATCTTTCTCCCGCGGAGCAGCTGTTAGTTTCGAACTGCTGACCTTAAGGTTCGCAGCCCGATTCATAACCACTACGCTACCAGAGCAATCTTTGACTACTAACCAAAAAGTTGAAAGTTCAAACCCACCCAGAGGATCCTTAAAAGAAAGGCCTAGTGACTCACTTCCCTAAGCAGCCATACTTCACTGCCATGAAAGCCCTGTGGGGTCATCATGAGTAAGAATCAATTCTAGGGCAACTTTTGTTTGTTTGTTTGTTTTTCAATTGCTATAGTTAAACCTAAAGGTGAATATTTTTTCATTACATCACAGGGCATTTCTTTACTGTAGCTACTCAGATATACAAGGGAGCTTCAAAATGTTTGTAGAACAATTCCATTATTTTTCCATTCCATTTTTTCCACAAACTTTTTGAAGCCCCCTCGTATGGCCACTCATGAACCTTTGTGGGTACTGTTTTAAGTTCTAGTGTGAATTTCTTCAGCTGGGAAAATCATATTCATCTTTTAAGTCTCAGAACCACCACTGCCTCCTTGAAGTGGCCGTGTCCAGCCCCTTTGAGCAGATATAACCATCCCATCTCCGGGTGTCCTAAAGATCTCAGTCAATACCTATGGGGTGAAATGAACATTGTACCTTCTTATCATCTATATCTACATCAGCCTCTTTGGCTGCAATGCCATGCTCTCCCTGATTGACATCTGTATTCACATGGCATGCACATGGGGCCCTCCATAAGTGCGCAGACTGGATTATCACAAGGAAATCTCTTGCTCAGCAATAAAGAATAAAATTGAATTTTAAACTGAAATCAAATCTTTATAAATAGATGGGAAATTGAAGAGGAGAAAAGGCCCTTGTTTGACAGGATAGGATGATTAAGAAAAAGCAGATCCCAGCAGGATTCATTTATAGCTAGTTCCAGGGCACACTTGTTCCCAGGGAATAGGAAATGCCTGGCTTCCAAGGAGATGATACAACAGATTCTGTTTTGAGTCTGCTGTCCATAATATATATAAAAGGTTACCAAGAATCAGAGCTGCCTATTATATAGCTGGTGGATGGGTTTTCTGGAAATGAGGCTAAATCATGTTACATGTGGATTTCAGATATGAATAGTACTGCTTAACAAATCTTACATGACAGGAATAAGCTTAGTCTTACAATGGCCAGTTAAGCTGAGAAGATATGAGCATGCTAAGCCAAATAAAAGTCCCCTATCAATAATTCTGACCTACAAAGCATGGTTGACCTCTCCCACCACAGCAGAAAATAAATAATAAAGAGACTTTTCAGTACTTCCATGTTAAGAATGTTAAGAAGTGACCACTAATGGGATTTAGGTATATGACTGTAATTATCCACAGACTAATTAAAAATGATAGTCACTCACACTGTTCATAGCACATCAACAATAGCAAACATGTCTGGGTTCATTTTAATTTAGATTTGTGTCAGATTAGCTAATAGAAAGTCTTACAATATTGCCCAAGCTCATAAATCCTCTATGAGGACTTGTTGACAGTTTATTTTTATGTCATCCCCTTATAAAATGTCAAAAATCAATATCCTAAAGTCAGATGGAGACTCCCAGGTAACAATGGTAAATCAAAACCAGAAATATCATTTTATTTTTCTCTCCACAAAACACCCAGAGGTTAAAAAAAAAAAAAAAGGGATGTTAAAGGAGACACAAAGACCAGATGCCCAGGAAACCATGGCAACAGAATTTTGGAAGCTAGAAAGTTAATGAGTAAGGAGCACTCCATTTGTTGTTGTTTAGTGCCATGGAGTCAGTTCTGACTCATAGAGACCCTGTGTAGGGTTTCTGAGGAGCAGGTGGTGGGATTGACCCACTGATCTTTCACATTTTTTAGAAGACCTGAAAAAGAACAACCCTACAGACTGGCAATTTGAACCCACCCAAAGGCACTCAACTCTGCCAAGAAATTTGGAAGACAACTATGTAACTGACTGATTGGAAGAGATCACTATTTGTGCCCAATCCAAAGAGAGGTGGCCCAACAGAATGCGGAAATCATCGGACAATCTCTTTGATATCTCAAGCGAGTAAAGTTTTGCTAAAGGTAATACAGAAACGGCTACAATCATACATTGACAGAGAACTTCCAGAGGTTCAAACCGGATTCAGAAGAGGCCGTGGAACGAGAGAGATCATTGCTGATGTCCGATGGATCTTGGCTGAAAGCAGAGAATACCAGAAAGATGTTTACCTGTGCTTTATTGACTATGCAAAGGCTTTCGATTGTGTGGATCATGATAAGCTATGGACAATATTGCGAAGTATGAGTATTCCAGAACACTTAACTGTACTCATGAGGAATCTGTACCTGGACCAAGAAGCAGTTGTTCAAACAGAACATGGAAACACTGAATATTTTAAAATGAAGAAACGTGTGTGACAAGGTTGTCTTCTTTTACCATACTTATTCAACCTGTATGCTGAGCAAATAATCTGAGAAGCTGGGTTCTATGAAGAAAAACGTGGTGTCAGGATTGGAGGAAGACTCATTTACAATCTGCGATATGCAGATGATACAACCTTGCTTGCTGAAAGTGAAGAGGACTTAAAACATTTACTGATGAAGATCAAAGAGCGCAGCCTTCGGCATGGATTACATCTCAATGTCAAGAAAACAAAAATCCTCACCACTGGACCAATAAACAACATTCTTATCAACGGAGAAAAGATTGACGTTGTCAAGGACTTCATTCTTCTTGGATCAGCTATCAACACTCGTGGAAGAAGCAGTCAAGAGATCAGACGACGTATTGCATTAGGCGAATCTGCTGCACAGGAACTTTTTAAAGTGTTGAAGAGCAAAGATGTCAGCTTGAGGACTAAGGTGCGCCTGACCCAAGCCATGGTATTTTCAATAACCTCATTTGGATATGAAAGCTGGGCAGTGAATAAGGAAGATCGTAGAAGAATTGATGCCTCCCTCTGAATTATGGCGTTGGAGGAGAATACTAAAAGTGCCATGGGCTGCCAAAAGAACCAATAGATCTGTTTTGGAAGAAGTGCAGCGAGAGTACTCCTTAGAGGCCAAGACGGCCAAACTTCGTCTCTCATGTTTTGGACAGGAGGGAGCAGTCGCTGGAGAAGGATATCATGTTTGGTAAGATGGAGCGTCAGAGGAAAAGAGGAAGACCCCCAACGAGATGGATTGGCCAGGTGGCAGCATCGATGGACTCAAGTGTAGCAACAGTAGTGAGGTTGGCCCAAGATCGGACATTGTTTCATTCTGCTGTGCATAATGTCGCTATGAGTCCGTGCTGACTCAATGGCACCTAACAACAGCAACAAAGGCACCTCAGAAGAAAGGCCTGACAATCTGCTTCTGAAAGTCCATAGTCAACTAGCAGGACCATGAAAGCAGTAAGTCCACAGTTAACAAGCTATGAAAAGGTCCCAGACATTTTTTACTGGCTGGTGTGGCACTGTAGAATAAGTATTGGACTGGGAACCACACGGTCAGTGGTTCAAACCCATCAGCCATTCCATGGATGAAAGATGAGGCTTTCTGCTCCTGTAAAGATTTAAAACCTTGGATACATTGTACAGGACGACTACAAGTCAGAATCAACTCACTGGCACTTAACAACAACAAATACTCAAGTATGAACAGACAACCAAGTAATGTCTAAAAACTGAGGGGAGATTTGAACATGGAAACCCAAATATACAAATAGATACAAGTAACTTGATGAGATCAGTGATTATGCACAGCGCCTATCCAAACCAAAACCCAAATCCATTGTCATCAAGTCCATTTGAACTCAAAGTAACTCGTTAGGACATACTTGGACTGCCCACCATGGTTTATAAGGCTGTAATCTTACAGAAGCAAATTGTCACGTCTTTCTCTCATGAAGAAGCTAATGGGCTCAAACTGATGACCATTTGGTTAGAAGTTGAGCACTTAATCACTGTGCCACCAGGGTTCACAGAGAACCCTCGCCTAAACAAAACCAAGCAAATAAAAATGGCCTCAAAGAAAAGAGGTATTATTGCTTCCATGTGACAAAAACAGAATGATTTATAGAAAAAATATACAGAGTTACAAAGGAAAAATGTTATAATTTAAAAATATATATCGGAAAAGAAAAAAGAAATCATTTAAAAGGGTTAGAAGATAAGGTTTAGGAAATGTCCCACAAAATAAATAAATAAATAAAAAAGATAGCACATTTCCATACCAAGTGGCTCAGCTTTCACTAGTGTTTGAATAATCATAAGCAACAGGGGATGGAATCAAATTTACTATATTGGAGGATGGGACATTTGTGTTGTACAGATGAGGCTTTGAAAGATAACTATATTCTCATCTACTGTGTGCTATTGAATTGAGTCTGATACAGTGGTTGGTGAGTTTGAACTTGGGTTAGCAATCCAGTACTTATCCTACAGCACCAGACCCATGCTCATAATTTTATCTACAGTACCAGAAACTCAAAGTATTTATTTCAACAAGCAATAGAAAAATGAAGAAGTCATAGGCTACTTGGAGACGTGGAAGTAAGTATAGTCTGCTATAAGAGGTGCAGTTGGTGTAATGACTCTTACTCTGTACAGATACATGACTCTAAACCATATGCCCACATAAGCATGATGAAAATAAATTCATTGTGCAACTTGATAGGTAAGTAAAGCACACATCAAGAGCCCTGGCAGTATAGTGGATTACAAACCGGTCTACTAACTACAAGGTCAGTAGTTTGGATCTACCAGTTGCTCTGTAGGAGAAAGGTGAGGCTTTCTGCTCCTGTAAGATTTACAGCCTCAGAAACCCAGTACAGGGTCGCTATGAGTCGGAACCGACTCAGTGACACACAAACACCACCACCAAAAGCAAAAAATAAGGTAATTGTGGCACAGTAGGATAAACACTGAACTGCTCATACTTCGGATATGTTGTTAGGGATACTGGTCAGAGAGGACCAGTCCCTGGAAAAGGACTTCATACTTGTTAAAATGGAGGATCGAGGAAAGAGAGGAAGACTCTCAAGAAGATGATGGACTGAAACAGTCCAACAATGGGCTCAAAGCAGAACAGTCATTGTAAGAATGGTGGTGAAGGACAAAACAGTGCTTTGTTTTGTTGTGCAAAGGATGGCTAGAAGTCAGAATCAACTTGACAGCACCTAATAACACCAAACAAAACCCACTATTGTACATTTGAATTTGTTTCATTGTCAAAAATTTTATTTTGATTGTGATGGTTGATGGTTCGAATCCATCCAGAGGCATGTTGGAAGAAAAGTCGGGTGATTGCTTCCAAAAGGACACAGCCAGGGAAACCATCCGAAACACAGTTATATTCTGAAATACATGGTTTTGCCTTGAGTCAAAATCAACTCAACAACCACTGTTGGGTGCTATTTGCTGGTGGTGGTGGTGTATAAAAACAGGGCATGATAACTAACAATCAGGCACGTTTGTAATGATGCGTTTATTCTTAAGAGTGTGTGAGAGGGAATGTTACGGTGAGCTTTCTGCAATTAAAGACAAAATGTGTTCAAATCAAATGACTGGACTTTTTCTGAGAAAGTTTGATTTTTAAACTGTTCTTTTGCTAAATTAAAACCCACATGGAAGGCAGATAGTGTTTCCTTTTTTATAAGATCACTTGGCGAACTAAATAAACTGGCAACTTTATGATGATCGATGTGTGTGTCTGTTTGTGTATGTCTGTAGGTATTTAAAGAATTCAATTAGCTCCTGATATCAAAATGTCTTCAACCACTGCTCTAGATGGTATTCCACATTCTCTTTACTTCTATGAAGCAAAACCTGATAACTCTTTAGTTTCTAAAAACATTCAGCAACCCAGGATAAAAGTCCCATGCCTGCAGACAAATGCAATTCCCCTTGTTTCAAATCACATTGCATTATGTGACCATTTGAGCACCATTTTCCTGACTTGCTGATGACCAACACAGCAGGATGAAATGCACTTAAATGAGCTGGAAAATGGAAGTCCCTCAAACACTCAGAAATCAATATAGCATGGAAAGATAGACAAAGAAGCAAGAACACAATATGAAACCTAAAAGTGGTAAGCAGGTTACAAGAATTCAAATGCAAACAGGCACAACAGCAAATAAAGATTAGTCTGATATGTATCTATTTATAAATTTGAAAGTAATTGTTGGAAAATAAATGATTGAGTCAGTTGACTCATTCGATTTTCCGCCATAATCCCAACTATTTAAAAGTTTGTCTAAATTATTCCAACTTGCTTAATATTTTAGTATTATGGATCTATAGTGACTTTTTTGTTATTTTCTGAGAAGAAGGAAAAGAAAATGAAATAACAGTAGAAAGAATAGGAATAAGTTATCATGTCTCTACTAGTACACTAATCCGGTAATGTCTTTGTAAGTGCCTGCATTTGAATGGATATAATTCATTTGGGGAAATAATTAGCACTTTTTCTAGTCACATCTAATGGTTGTGTTTTTTAAATAATTAGACAAAACTGAGAAAACTCCCCCCCCCCAAAAAAAAAATACAAAGAAGCAGCTTGAAAGATTATATAAAGCTAAGATTATATGATTGTAGCAAAACCCTTAAACGTGCTTTTGTTTTCAGGACAAAAGAGAAAACATTAAAAATAAATTAATTAAGTTTAGAAAAAGAAAATAATCTCAAAACCTTTACAACCTAAGTGGGCAGTAAAATTATATAAACAATGTTGGAATCTTTGGAAAAGCCTAGTGCGGATGAATGCAGAACTTGAAGAATGTCACTGAATTGTACATGCAGAAATGGTTACATTGGTGTATGCTTTGCTGTCTGTATTTTCAATTTCCCACCAAAATGAATAAAAATAAACAATAGCAAACATTGCAACCTAAATTTCATTCAGTAAGAATTTATTGACTATGATCTATCTGCTAATTGGTGTGTGTGTGTGTGTGTGCTGTAGAGTCGATGCTGACTCATAGCGACCCTGTGGAGGAGTTCTGAGCCCATAAGTCTTTAGGGGAGTAGTAAACCTCATCTTTCTTCTGCAGAGTGGCTGATAAGATTCAAACTGCTGACCTTGCAATTAGCAGCCCAACACATACCCACTAAGCTACCAGGGTTTACATCTGATCGTCATCCTCACTGGCATCAAGTTTATTCTGGCTCATAATTGACCCTATCAGACAGTGTAGAACTGCTCCATAGGGGTTGTGGCACTGTAGGATGAGCACTTGGCTGCTAACCACAACATCAGTAGTTCAAAACCATTAGTTGCTCTCCGAAAGCCTATAAAGGGTCACTATGAGCCAGAACAGTGTGGACGGTACACAATAGCAAGAATCTTTATAGGAGCTGATTTCCAGGTCTTTTCCCCTACAGGGTGGCTGTGGGGTTCAACCACCAATTATTAGGTTAGCAGTAGCTCTCTGAACCACTGCATTACCAGGTCCCTTCAAAAGACCTCTTTAACATGTTAAGAAGCAAAGCTGTCACCTTAAAAACTAAGGTAGACTTAACCCAAGCCATAGTATTTTCAATCATTTCATATACATGTGACACCTGGGCAAGGACTAAGGAAGATCAGAGGAAAGGTAGTCCATTTGACTCATGGTGTTTCAGACGATATTAAATATACCATGGACTGCCAGGAAAATAAACATATCTGTCTTTAATGTGAAACAAATCTGCAGCAACATTGAATCTTGGTTTTCCTTGCATTATATTATAAAATAGACACTGGAGGGAGAGAGAAAGGAATAGCCAGAAATATCACCATAGAAAGCTTATAAATCCGTCTTCTGCCTATAACTGATTGGAATATCTAACATGGGGCTACAACGTGCCCAGTGAAGGAGGCTTCCTGCGGAGCCTCTGCAATACATAAGACAATAGGTGGAAGCCTGAACCACATCCAGATCTTCAGAGATGGGAAATTTCCACTTGAAAGGATTGGTGGACCAGCCTAGAGCGGCTAGAA
>NW_006408536.1:1556223-1557821 GCF_000296735.1 Chrysochloris asiatica
TGTTATATGGACTGCTTGTGAGGGTTGGAATTGTAAAGGTAGACTTTTTTTTAGCAAGGAAGGGAGTGATTAACTTTTCAGCCTAAGAGTGGAGGCCCCTGGGACCATCAAGGGAGAAGAGCAGAGAGCGGGACCCTACCCAGAGAAGCAGTGATGCCTGAGATGGAGGCAGAGATGATGACATGGAGAGATGGAGCTGTTGGGGACTTTAGGCACAGAGAGGGAGAGGGGCTGTGTGCTGATTACCAGGGGGCATGCTTGTAGTGTATACCCTTAGGATGGTTGATGATGTATGGAGGGGATTGTAAGCATAGTAATGAAATGACATACTATAGGATGAATGTAAAACTAATGTTCTCCCATGTAAACTATCACATAATTCACAATAAAACATTAAAAAAAAATCTGCAGCAAGAATGTTCCTTAGAAGCGAGGATGGCAGTACTTGATATCATGTACTTTGGACATGATATCAGGAGTGACCAGTTCCTGGAGAAGGACATCATACTTGGGAAAGTACAGAGCCAGCACAAAATAGGAAACCCCTCAGTGAGGTAGATCGACACAGTGGCTGAAACAATGTGCTCAGACATAAGAACGATTGTGAAGATGGTGTTGGACCAGGCAGTGTTTTGTTCTATTGCTGAGTTGGAACCGACTCATTACCTAATAACAGCATATTGTTCTCATGGAAAAAATAAGACACACAGAAAATTTTGTGTTGTGTGTCATCTAGTTGATTTTAACTCATAATGACCCAATATTGGCAGTGTAGAACTATCCATAGGATAATCACCAGGTCTTCTGTCTTGTGAACCCACAATATTTTGGTTGGGTCTGGGCCACCGACCTTTTGGTTATCAGCTGAGTACTTACCATTGCATCACCAGGGCTCCTATACAGAAATTAATATACTTAATCATTACAATAATAATTTGAGATTGAATGAGAAAAATAGAAGTTCTGATTCAGACCAGTGTCTGACTTCCCATATTACAGCTAGGAGAATCTGTCAAACACAGTCAAAGTCAAACACCTCACCCAAACTCTGTCCATATTTCCACTTGTAGGAGAGCCTTACCAAGATTTACCACCAACCCAGAACCACAATTCAACCCAACATAGTCCCAAAATATTGCTCTTCTTTTGACATTCTCCTTCTTATTGCTGACATCACCCTTGGAACAGTCAACCACAATTAAACCCTATTTTGTTTGACTTCTCTCTCTGCCAAATTACTTCCTATTAGTCTATCCATCAGTAAGATTTATAGCTCACCACTGGTGTTCTCTGGAATCTGATTCCTCTCAAATTTGGCCTCCTTCAGATCCAAATTTATTACTTGTCAATGAGGCAATTCGTTTCCCAGTTGATAATTGGGCCCATGGTTTCACCTTGCGCTTGTTCAGTCTATTAGTAGGAGACTGTCTTACTAATTGGACTCTCTTCCACCTCTTAAATTTGTGAAAACAACAACAACAAAAACCTTCAATGAATATATATACATATACACATGTATATGGTGGTGGCTATGTGCTGTGGAGTTGGTTCTGACTCACAGAGACCCTGTACAGGGTTTCTGAGGTTGTAAATCTTTA
>NW_006408536.1:1558351-1565493 GCF_000296735.1 Chrysochloris asiatica
GAGAGAGAGAGAGAGAGTCCTGGTGTGGCACTTTTGGATAATGCACTAGATCTCAAGGTCAGTTTGAACCACAAGGTCAGCAGTTCCAACTTACCAGCAGCTCCTCGGAAATCATAACAGGGTTGCCATGAGTTGGAACCGACTGGATGACACTTAACTATTATATATATGCATATCTACAGGCTAGTGAAAAATGTATCTAAATTCTTAAATTTCTGGTGCTATTCGTTTTCATTCATCTCCTAATTTATCTGACTGCAATATTGTCATCTGATGTGGTGCAGAGGTCTGGTGTGGCACTGCAGATTAATGTGGTGGACTGCAGGGCACGTTTGAACAGGAAGGTCGGCTTGAACCAAGGTCGACGGTTCAAGCTCACCAGCCACTCCTCGGAAACCCTAAGCATGGTTGCTATGACTCGGCACGGACTTGATGGCACTTAACAACAACAGCAACAACAACCTCCCAAAGCTTTCTCATCTCTGCGCCTGTCCTAGCATTCGTCTCTCTTTAGTAATGCCTTTCTCCTTTATCTCTATCTGCCTAAGTCCTACTTCTTAGTAATGGGATACCTCACATAGCATTTCACCACAAGGCCTTGCTTGGTCCTGATTCTGAAACCAATTCTTCCTCTTAGAACTCACACAGGGTGTTCATCTTGGTATTTATCACTTTGCCTAACACTGTGCTGGATATATAGCAAGGATTCAATAAATGAATAATAAAATGAATAATTCCTTATTAGAGATTCTAGAAGTTTTAATATAATAACTCTGCTGATGAATTATAAGACCAAGGACAGTGAACAATGTAAGCAACTAGCTTCATAATTTTAAGGAATTGTGCTTATAATTGTTATGACTAGATTATCAGAATGTGTCTACTAATAAAGAAAGGCATATTATTCTAAAACTTTTATTTGTAAAGATTTTCCATTAGTAGATCTACAAATCAATTCACTTATGAATAGACATCCTTTTCTATTTCAGGTGAATCATTTCTTACCAAATACAAGATAACAACTGAATTAACCTCTGAAGAGATGTTGTTGTTGTTGTTATGTGCCATCGAGTCGGTTCCGACCCATAGCGACCCTGTACAGGGTTTCCAAGGGTGTAAATCTTTACGGGAGTAGAAAGCCTCATCTTTCTCCCGCGGTGCAGCTGGTAGTTTCGAACCACTGACCTTAAGGTTCGCAGCCCGATTCGTAACCACTACGCTAGGATCCCATTTTCTTTGCTCTCTCAGAACTACTGGTATTACTGTTTGTTTGTTCTCTTCTTGGAGAAAGGTTGGAGGAACGTTTCTCTTTGCTTTATTTCTTTAAAACTCCTAAGCTAAGCATAGCAGAAGGATGAGACTCTGCTTCCACATCATTTACCGTCTCGGAGACCCTAGATCAGGTTGCTCTGAGTTGGAATGCACTCAGTGTCAGATATTGTTGTTGGCTTTACGCTATAGATAGTCCTGGTATAGCACTGCAAGGTAATGCACTCGACTGCAAGCTCCATTTGAGCCACAAGGTCGGTGGTTCAAACCCACCAGCTCCTCCTCAGGAATCCATGCAGGATCCCTATGAGCAGGAAATGACTGGACGGCACTTAACAATAACAACATGCTATAGATAACATCTAACAATGACATCTCCATTTAGTTACCTCAAGAGTTAGCTGGAAAAATTGCAAGTAAGTTAAAAAAAAAAAAAAAAAGATTATGAAATACATGAACACATTATCTAGCTCTGACAATTATTGAGGGCAATGAAGAGGCATTGGCAAATAAGAAACTGTTCATTTGTCTTGTGAATTTTTACTCTGTATCATAGTCTTTGCAAATAATGAGGTTGAGTTAGTTAACACCTATATATATAGAGAGAGAGACCCTGTATAGGGTTTCTGAGGAGTGGCTGGTGAGCTTCAACCGATTGAATGATGGCCTTCAAACGATATGGTCATGCCTTAATACCTGGAATATGTGAATGTTACTTAAGTGTTCCTTGTAAGTATCATTAAAATAAAATGAAGATTTTGAAACTAGCATCCTGGATTATCCAAGTGGCCCATAAATCGAATGACGTGTGCCTCTAAAAAAGAAAAACAGAGGGCGATGTGGGGCAGAGAGAAGGGAAGATACAGAGGCGACAGCAATATAACCACAAAAACAGACCTAGTGATATAGCCACAAGTTAAACAATGCTGACAGCCCCCAAAGCTAAGAGACAACAAATTCTCCCCTACAGCCTCCAGAGGGAGTATGACCTTTACTTGCAGATTTCTAGACTGGTGGAGTAGTGGGCTAAGCTTCTAACTTCAAGTTTGGCAGTTCAAACCCAGCAGCCATTCTACAGGAAAAGGATGAGACTGTCTGCTCCCATAAAAAATTTACTTTCTCAGAAACCCTATGAAGAAGTCCTGCTCTGTTACAGAGTCACTATGAGTGCAAACTGACTTTGTGGTCCCTTGGTTGGCCTCTAGAATCATGAGAGAATATGTTTGTGCATTTTAAGTCAACAAGCTTGTGGTAATTTGTTACAGCAGCTAAAGGAAACTAATACAGATCCCCAGATAACTTTTCAGTAAGGTAAATGAGTCGAATTCTTTTGGAATTTCCACTACTTTTTGAGCAGTGCCTTTAATGCCCTACTTCACCCCAATCCTCATTTCTCAGTAGAGTGTCTTAAAGCTTCCACTTCAAAGGATACTTAGACACCCTCACTTGAAATCTTTATGCCTGAGTTCTAGAGCGTCCTTTCTTGGCAATAACAGCCTGACTGATGAGATAACCCAACTGTGTCTGTTAGCTCCCTCAGATGCATAGCAACGAGCTCTAACAGAACATCAGACCTACCAGGTCAGTAATTCTATATATAAGACAATAAGAGTATTACTTTTGAAGACCTTGAAAGTTCCAACAAGACAGAGAACAGTCATTCTCAACTTCCATTTCAGATCTAATAAACTAAAATTTCAGGTGGGTGGCAGGGATAATAGGAGAAGAGAGCTAGCCAACTGAGTACATCTGTTTTGTAAAAGTTCTACAGGCATTTATGATCTCCATTTTAGGAATCTTTGTCATATACTGCTGAAGATGAATAGGATATTTCAATATCATCAACACTCATGGAAGAAGACCTAGTGATATAGCCACAAGTTAAACAATGCTGACAGCCCCCAAAGCTAAGAGACAACAAATTCTCCCCTACAGCATCCAGGCAACAAATCAAATGACACATTGCATCAGGCAAATCTGTTGCACAAGACCTCTTTAAAGTGTTGAAGAGCAAAGATGTCAGTTTTAGGACTAAGGTGCACCTGACCCAAGCCATGGTATTTTTAGTAACCTCATATGCATATGAAAGTGGGACAATAAATAAAGAAGACCTTAGAAGAATTGATGTACTTGAGTTTTGGTGTTGGAGGAGAATATTAAACTGCCAAAAGAACAAATAGATCTGTGTTGGAAGAGTATAGTCAGAATCCTCCTTGGAAGCCACGATGGTCAGACTTAGTGTCTCACATTTCAGACATGCTATTAGGAGGGACCAGTCCCTGGAGAAGGGCATCATGCTTGGTAAAGTGGAGGATCCAAGAAAAAGAGGAAGACCCCCAACTACATTACTGGCACAGCAATAGTAGCAATTGTGAGGTTGGCCCAGGATCGGGCAGTGTTTCGTTCTGTTGTACATAAGGTCGCTGTGAGTCAGTACCAACTCAATGGCACCTAATAACAACAATTGAAGATGAAGGTTTTCAGATCACTGAGGTGCTCACTCAATTAATGTCAAAACCCATACCCAATGGTTTATACCAGTAGTCAGTATGCCAGGATGTCAAGAACTTCCATTGGAAGAAAAAAAAAAGGAAGAATATCATCCTATAATATTTTTTTAAAAAACCCAAAATACCCACTTTGCTGTCAAGTTGATCATGACTCATAGAGACCCCATGTGTTAGAGTAGAACAGCTCCATAGAATGTTTTCATATATAATCTTTTGAATTGTTTATAACCACTTGAATTATGGTGTTAGAGAAGAATATTAAAAGTACCATGGGCTGCCAGAAGAAGAAATAAATCTATGATGGAAGAAAGTACATCCAGAATGCTCCTTAGAAGTCAGAACAGCCAGACTTCGTTTCTCATACTTTGGACATGTTGTCAGGAGCGGACAGTTGCTGGAGAAGAACATCGTGCTTGGTAAAGTGGAGGGTCACCAAAAAAGACAAAGACTCCTCAAAGAGATGGATTGACACAGTGGCAGCAGCAATGGCCTCAAACGTAACAACAATTGTGAGGATGGTGCAGTGTTTCATTCTGTTGTGTATAGGGTGCTCTAACTCAGAGCTGACTCAATGGCACCAAACAACAACATTCTGTATGAGAGAATTCATCAGACTTCTCTTGGCATGGAGCTGCTGGTTGGATCCAAATGACCAACTTTTATGTTAACAGATGATTGCAAACTGCTTGCACCATCTAGAATCCTCCTGATACTATTAAAATAATGAAAATACATGATACTCACAAAGCTCAAGGATGACTAAACTCAGTGCAAAATGGTCTTCTGCCTTTGGAATCTGAAATGATTATGAGTTGAATGAACATTGAAAATCTTTGCTGTATCTTCCCACTGAAAAACTACTCTCAGAGGCAGGAAACAAGTCAGTTTCCTTCTTGTTACCAATAAAATTTAAATAAGTCAATAATTAGATGCTTTTCACCTTTGATGTTTAGAATAGGGAGTTCACTTTGTGACTATGCTAATTTCATTCTTATAATCATTTTCACAATTGGTGGACGTTTTCTAATGCTGCTGTTTATGGGGCTTTTGACTAGCAAATGTCAGCCCGTAGGAGAAATTGCAAATGACTTTATTAGGTTAATGCAGCATACATTCACATAATAAGAGCATTTCAATTTCTATATAAACCTTACCAAGTTCTTTAAAGCTAACATATATTTACAAGTTTGGGGCAATATGTAGTGTAAATGTCATAAAAATACTTAAGTTCAATTGAACTTCTTGGTTAACATTAATTTTGATACAATTGTCACAGGTCTTCTAAATGGATAATTTACTAATGTCTACATAGGTTTTTACTTTAAATGCTCAAACAATCATTAGCTGGCTTTAAATTGCTTCTCTAAATATAGTCAGATAATTATATTCGGAAAGAAAATGTGAATTCTAAATTAACAAAGGCCAACACTGTGTGCAAGGAATTAATAGTCACAGGAAATTGACAAGTCAATTATTAGTTTCACTTTGTCTATTTTAAGAAATGGAATGAGACCACTTGCTTTTGGCTTGCTATTTAAGAAGGGATTAAAACTTACTGCTTTTGTAAGAGTAAAATCTCTGAAGAAATGGCCGATTCTTGAATATGCTTTTCTCACATTAACTTTTGCAGCAAATGGGACATTCTGTTCATGAATGTTCCAAACACTTCCATTTTCCTAAGTGCCTTGAAAAAAAAAAATCATGCTTGAAAATCAGTTGAAGAATAAAAGCGTCTGTTTAAAATGTACTTGAAGGTGTGTATGAAAAATGAGAATTTCAAAATAAGAGGTGAATATGAACAAAAGCAGATCCAGAAAACATGCAACTTTACAGGGAGGGAATAAAAAACTTGAGAAACATTTCAAGGACAGGTTCTATTTGATGAAACAGAGAATCTGTTCGAAGTGGAATAAACTATAAACCAAAGACGTTCATAAGGCGAGAGCCCATTGTAAACATTATAAGAGGGCAAGGAAGGGCAGGATTTAAAAGAACAATTCTCACAATTAGAACCGCTTAATAAAGAGGTGAAGACATGAACCACAATCAATACACTACCATGTGTAGAAATGTCCCAAGAGGCCTAGAACTTAAGACTCAGACAAAATCTGTAAAATGGAGACACAATGCAAACATCACAGAGTGTTGAAAAGGCTAAATGAGGCAACATATAAAAATGCTGTTCGAATTAAAACACTTCAGGAGCAAAGAGAGATTATGATCATTAATCAAGGAAAGCCACACCTATAGGGCCTTCACTTTGTGATTAAATAGCTCATTTGAATGAGGGCTGTAGCCTCATTCAGTCTCTTCTGGAAGACAAAGGACCATCCCTGAAGTTAAGTGAGATTGTATTATAAGAAGCTTTTACCAAACCATGTACCCAGCAGAAATTCAAACAACAAAAAATGCAGTAAATGGAGCTAGGGAATCCATTTGTCTTTCTGATTCCTAACATTGTAGATTCTACTTGTCTAAACTTTAGAGATCTTCCCTAAGCTCAGATTGCTAGTTAACCCTCAATCTTTAGCCAGTTCCCTAGCTGAACTATGATATGTTATGGTTCTTTTAACCCCTATTGATTTCTCCAAACCCAACCCATTGTTCTGTTGACCTTTAGGATCCATCTGATCTTGCCTCCTCTGTCTAATCTGGATTTGATTTACTGCCAGGCTTCCTCCTTATATCTTCATAGCTCAGCCAGACTCCTGGGTCCTTCTCTATCCGTCTGCTTCCCTCATCCATGAAGGGGAGTCTTCAATCATGCCCAGCAATCAAATCAAAGCCAATAATTTTAGTGTGGTTTACTCCATTACTCTGTAGTATACAGCTACTGAATAGGGTGAGTTATAAACGTTGGCTTTTATTTATGTGTATTAGAGCTATGTGAATGCGACATGATTTGTCCATATATTTCTGCATATTAGGCACTGACTGACATTTTAGGAAGGAATGTGAAGATGAAAACATTGCAGTCCATTCTTTAAGCCTCTCTAGTGCACGAAGGCCACCACTTGTCTGTCAGTTTGTTGTACTGTGGTGGCTGGTGAGTTGCTGTGATTATGCCATGAGTATTTTAAATACCAGCAGGGTCATCCACTATGGACAGGATTCAGATGAGCTTCCAGACGAAGACAGACTAGGAAGAAGGAGTGATGAACTACTTCAAAATATTCAGTCACTGAAAAACTTATGCACAACATTGCAAAGTATGAGTATTCCTGAACACTTAATTGTGCTCATGAGGATTCTTCAAACAGAACATGGGGACACTGAATGGTTTAAAATTAAGAAAGGTGTGCGACAGGGTTGTATTCTTTCACCATACTTATTCAACCTGTATGCTGAGCAAGTAACCCAAGA
>NW_006408536.1:1566508-1587075 GCF_000296735.1 Chrysochloris asiatica
CAATGTCAGTACTTCAAAGCCGCCAAGTGCCCCAGGGAGAAAGATGAGGCCTTCTGCTTCTGTAAAGATGTACAGCCTTGGAAACTCTATACAGGGTCACAGCAAGCAATCACCAGTGAGGGTACAAATGGTCTACTCACCTAAAGATTGCAGCCAAGAAAACCTGATGAAACACTTTTATTCTGTTTTTAATTTTAGTTTTTTAAATTTGTTTTTAAGTGCAAAAACCTGACACCTGTTCTGACATTAGGTACGAGATTGAGAACTATTAAACACACAAGTTAATGACAGAGGAGAGATGTGTTTAAGTGTGGAGCGGAGAAGTATACACTACAGATACTGAGGAGAGCGCATGTCAGCATCAGTACAGAGGACAGGCAAGAAAGAGTTATCAGTCTGAGGGTGACTGCTCTCAAAGGCACTTGGTTTTCTAGTTTTACCCTTACTAAGTTAATGAAGATGGCGCTCTGGTAGCGTAGTGGTTACGAATCGGGCTGTGAACCGCAAGGTCAGTAGTTCGAAACTACCAGCTGTTCCGTGAAAGAAAGATGAGGCTTTCTGCTCCCGTAAAGATTTACAGCCTCGGAAACCCTGTACAGGATCACTATGAGTCGGAACCGAGTCCATGGCACTTAACAACAACAACAAGTTAATGAAGATACACAATAAGGATGTCAACTAAGTTCATAAGATGTGGATTAAGCAAAGAAGTGAAAGAAATTATATATTTCCTGTGAAAAGATGGTCTCTGTAATAAGTGTTGCCTCTTCCCCCACCTTTTGTCTGCTACAAGCTTCCTTGGAAAACCTATACAGGGTCGCTATGAGCCACAAACAACCCGACAGCACTCAACAACATAATAAGTAAAGCCCATAATAATAACCTAATTGCATCCTAAGTAAATTTAAACAAAATTAGGTACATCATTCAGAAAGTATTCAAACATCTAATTGATTAATTACAAAGTCTTAAAGTTGGCAAGATAATTGGCATTGTCAAAATACACTTTCATCTGAAACTTCACAATTTTGTTTTTCCTTTAAAGAATACACACACATAAAAATCACTCTAATTAATTTTTCCCTCAGCTATTTCACATAATGGCTTCTTACTGAATATTTGTGGAAATAATATCAAAATGTCCTAGAATTTATCATTTTGTAAGTATCCTATTTCTAGTGATAGTTTGATATGACAGGACACACTCGATGTCATTTTGCCAGAAAAGTAATGCACGTTCCTTTGCTCCTGTCCAATTTAAACATCTGCCAAGGGTCTGTCTACAGGATTCCTCGGCATCTATTTCTGTGCTAGATGCCCTATTTGTATTAAACTAGAAACAGAAACTCCCAGGAAGCCTGTTGCCTGCTTGTGAGTTTGAGAAGACCATTGATGGAGGTGGGTGGGTGTGTGCTGTTGAGTTGGTTCCAACTCATAGTCACCCTGTGTTTAGGGTTTCCAAGACTGTGAATATTTACAGGCCTAGAAAGCTTCCTCTGTCTTCCATGGAGTAGCTGGTAGATTCGAACTTCTGACCTGGAGGATAGCAGCCCAACACGTAGCCCACTGTTACCAAGGCTCAGGGGACGTAGGCGGAAGGAAAAATGATTGACTGCCTCAATGTCCTAAGCAATTGGAAAGCTTCTCTCATACACACTGCAGAAGTAAGTTGGTCTTCTGACACAACCACCGGGTCAAGACTGAATTTAATAAAGGATAATTTGGGGGGAAATATCCCAACAACAGTTTCTTAACATTTTCAAGTATTTCTCTGTTCTTCTTACTATTATTCAATTCATTAGTACATGTTGTTATTAAATTTTATGAATGTTAATTATATATATATATTTTTTTTAAAAGATGCTTATTAGCATTTCTGAGAAAGTATTGTTGGACTTTTGTGTGGTGAATTGAAAAGAGGCTTCTCTTCATGAGATTTTGCTGTGGGCCTCAGGTTTTGAAACCTTCTGGATACTCTGTGTTTGCATTCAGGCTCCTGTGTAAACATATGACATGTTTGGGA
This sequence comes from Chrysochloris asiatica, assembly GCF_000296735.1. Classification (NCBI taxonomy): domain Eukaryota; kingdom Metazoa; phylum Chordata; class Mammalia; order Afrosoricida; family Chrysochloridae; genus Chrysochloris; species Chrysochloris asiatica. The sequence continues at coordinate 1,568,532 of NW_006408536.1, forward strand.
GCATATCTTTAGGCACATCTTTGTAATACCTCATTCAGAAAGTAACAGGTCAAGTTGCATTGTGTACACTTTCATATTGAAACAGAAAATGGCATTCAATTCATATGCAGACATTAAGATAAAAATAAATGATCAGAATAATGATGTAAGAAGGGCCTTGTAAATGATGAAGGAATCAAAACACAACGTGTTCCCTTTAAACTTGAAAATATGAACTTTCCTCACAGTTTTAACTATGAAAAAACAAACAAATGACTAATGGGAAGTCATTCTTTTTGGATATATTTCAGTAAAACCAAGGCAGATCCATCACATAGTAGAATGCCTTCAAGTATATTCTTGAAGAAAATAAACTTATGGTTTCTTATCACATTTGGGCATGAGATATTCTGACTACATACATATTCTAGCCTACCAGATCAGTTTGCAAAGAATTAGATAAAAATGAAATACTGTTGATATTGCAGCTGGTGAATAAAAATTAAAATTTCTTCCGAGGAGACAGAATGTTACACTCGAGACATGAGTTTTTACTGACAGACATGGGGACTTCACATGAGGCGATGGGTGGATGAACTTTAACCTGGGTGAGTCAGAAATGCCATTTGCAGTTTTCTATTGATGAACCTCAACTTATGAAAAAGTAAAGGTCTTCAGTACCCAGCAAAAAGTTATGGTAATGATTATTCAGTAACAAAAGGATTCTTAGACACTAAAATTATACATTGCTGAGTTTCTTTAAATAGTATATTTCCCCTGTGCATATAAATCTTCCATTGATTGTTAGCTGCTTATGAGCAGCTGGGGGATAGAATCTCTTAAAGCTGACATGTTAAGCCACTGCTAATTAAAGATCAATCAAAAATAAAGGGACCACTTCTCTGAAATTATGATAATTTAATTTACCCACAAATCCATAGGAACATATTAAGTTGCTAGACTAAGGTATGACTAGAATGCTAAGTTTTTAAACATTAAACAGGTTTAACACTAAAATATTGACATTCTAGTTTCATAATCGTATTCAAGCACAAGTTCTTTTTCACGAAGTGCCTAGATATAGTCAGAATGCTCAGTTATTTAGCCAAAATTCAAGTGGAAATTCTCATAGTGACCCCATATAGGGTTTCTGAGGACCAGCTGGAGAGCTTGAACTGTCGACCTTGAGGTTCAAACCGACTTTGCAGTCCAGCGCACTAACCCACAGCACCACACCAGGACTAACTGGTGTGTTCATAGGGGGTTGATAATGATTAATTTTCTAGAATATTCATCCTGTAAGGATATACATGTCTACTGTGACAGTATGCTATGTCAACAAGTATATAAGCATGATCAACCATGCATTGATGTTCAAAATGCATTGCTGATCTCTTCTATATGTAACCTATTTATAACATTAAACTATCTCAAGCACTAACAGGAAACATCTATTGAATACTTGAAAGCGGTCACACAGCATACTAACTCATACGTGTTATCTCGTTACATATTAAAAGTAGCTGCATAAAAGTAGATACTACTATGGTGCCTTCTTTATTGTATCGGAAACAAGGTTGGTTATTTAAGGTCACGTCACTAGTAAGTAACAGCGCTAGATTATCACCCAGGTTTGTCTGACACAACATCCTAAATTGGAGCCTCTGTCATATGCTGTGTATTTATTACCATAATAATGATCATGATAATGGCCTTATTATTCTCATGACTTTATAAAAGTCAGAGGCCTGATGTGGCACTGTAGGATCAGCACTGGACTGCTAACCACAAGTTCGATGGTTCAAACCCATCAGTTGCTCCTTGGAAATCCTATGTAGGGTCTCTTTGAATCACAACTGATTTGACTTCACTTAACAAAGGAGCTGTGGTAGCGTAGTGGTTACGAATCAGGCTGCGAACCACAAGGTCACCAGTTCGAAATTACCAGCTGCTCTGCGGGAGAAAGATGAGGTTTTCTGCTCCCGTAAAGATTTACAACCACGGACACTCTGTATAGGGTCGCTATGGGTTGGAACCGACTCGACGGCACTTAACAACAACAACAACAACAGCAATTAAAAAGCCATGTAGCCATATTGGATCTCCATTTTCTAATAAGTAAAATAAAACTAAAGAGCTGTGGTAGCTGAATGGACTAAGAGCTGGGTTGCTAATAGCAAGGTCAGCGGTTCGAATCTACCAGTTGCTTCATGGTAGAACAATGAGGCTTTCTACTCCCATAAAGATTTATAGGCTCGGAAACCCTATTCATGGTCTCTGAGTGGGAACTAATTCATTGTGCAACCACTACCACCACCAAGATGAAAAGACTATGACTTCATCATTTTTAAGACACTTTTATTTCCTCAAGTTCCTAAATTTAGGGTTGTGGGAAAAATATATATGCTTTTTTAAAGAGCTAGTACCTTTCATGTTGTAGCAATCAGGCAATCTATGTGATACAAGATGGTGTCTAGTTAGAAGACCAGAGCAGAGGGTAAGAATTTCAATGGAATCTGCATTGGAATCCCTAGATAGGATTTCCCAGCAGCAACTGATGGGTTTGAACCAACGATCTTGTGGTTAGCAGCTTCTGTCTTAAGCCTTTGTTTTCTTCCCATCATCACTCACTTGCATGGTCTCTATCCCAGTTTCTAGAGCATTTTAACAAATGCTATACATGACTTCCAAACTTTCAGCTATTTATTAGAAGCCCATAAGAACTGTTCAAAACTCCATGTGCATCTTCTTTGGATCTCAAGCCTCTCTTACCACTAGCCTTGAACATTTGACACTTAAAAGGAAGTCCAACTTCTGCTTAGTTAGCGGTTTTAACAGAAAATATGCAAAGGTGCATTCTTCCCCCAGACTTTTTCTCCCCATTGGCTTCAGATAAAGTCTGTGAATTTGAGAATCTGTGAAATTCATGTTACTCAAGTGTATGTTGTTGGTAGGAGCCATCAAGTCAGTTCTGACTCATAGCGATACTGTACAAGATTTCCAAGGGTTGGCTGGTGGGTTTGAACCACTGACCTTGTGATTAGCAGTCCAATGCTTATCCTACAGCACCATACCAGGACTCCGAAAAGTACTAATACTAGATGTCAGTTATTAAATTAGTATTTGTTTAAGAATATGACATATCAACTGAAATACTTATGCGACACGTATTCCTTATAAAGTCACAAACACGATTCTAAAGGTGCTTTTTTGGGTTCAAAAGTAAGTTATCAGATTACAACAGCTGTTAAGAGTCATTATGTTAAAAAAAAAGAGTCATTACGTTCATTTATTATGCTAGGATAAATTTGAATAGAGGATAAATGAATGTTATCTTTTTAAATAAGTATGATATCACTCTATATTTGGTTTTACTGGCTTTAGTTATGATGTCTATTTGTCCAGAATCTCTAATTGATGTCTAACCAGCTTTACTTAAGTCAATAGAGCTATGCTGATATGCTTGCCTTTCAGAAGGTGCCAACAAACACATCATTTTGCATCAAAACCTTAGACTTTGTACATTATTGTTTTTCTGTCATCATATAAAGGGAAGTTGGATGGTTCTTTTATTTGTGGTTGTTAGTGAAAATGTTTCATGCATTCCCCTTGGTGCAATAAAACCTAAGTCAACCATATTACATTTTCTTCAAGACAAACAGAGAGTAATTGTGGATGGAAAACAAAATAGTGAGTGCCAGCATTCCCATATTTGGGAACAAAGGTGTTATTCACATCACTTGCACAGCTCAGCAACATTTTTTTTTAGAGCCCACAGTAATGTATGCAATTGGATACCAAATGCAGCACCTGATTATTGTGTTTCTGCAGTGAAGAAATGCTTTACTTAATACTAGGGAGCAAACAAAAAGGTAGTGAGATAGAATAGAAATTATTCAGAAAAGGAATGCTTTAGTTCAAGAAAATGACAGCTACGAAAATATAAACCTAGATAACAAATGTTAGAGGACTATTTTTCACACCATAAAAAAAAAAAAAAATCCCTTATATGATCTCATTCTATTAAAAATCAGCTAATAATGTTTGAAATATAATATATTCATGAACAATTTATTGATACGTAATTTTCCAGAACACAATTATTTTAGCAAGATAGTATACTAAATATCTGATTTTCATGACAAGGAGCTTTCCTTTGGAACTATCAATCAAGATCTATTACATATTGTATGGACACTTTCCTCTTATTCTACTTAAAATTTAAACTTCTACAAGTTACTTTCTGGTGTGATGAGGCAAGAAGCGCTAGCTAATTTCTAGTGTAACTTTTCATTTTAACTGGTTTCCAGTTGGATGAAATAAAGTTACTTGTGTGTTTGTCCAGCTGTTAAGTCAGAAACTTAAAACACTTGAGGTTTTGTGATTGTCATCAAGCACTCTTCTCTAGATGTTAGTATCTTTGAATCCCTGTTATTTGATCAGAAATATTAAGGGCTTGCTTTTCCACAACATTTTAACAAAATAAACCACAGAGTAAATATATAAAAGCCCTGATAAGTAACTTATTCAGTTGTGTCTCTTCCATATTTTCTCCTCCAGAAAATTTGGAGACTTGCGCCCTTTGTAGTATGTATGTATTCTTATCACATACTTGTCAGGGAATATATTCCATAGACACATTTTGCCTCAAAAGATTACTCTGTAGAGGAATTTCTCAGTTGAGTATCTCGGTGAGGAAGAGAAGAAAATGGATAGGGACTATAGACATGCAGTTAGGTTTCTATAGTTTATCAATGCTAGACACTCTGATAGACTAGATTTATCTGAAACCCTCCAAATGTAGATAATTTCCAAAGAAGAGAGGGTACTTGTGCTCAGTGAATGAAGAGTGAGGAAGAGGGAAGAGAAAAAGTGAGTTTGATATCAAAGGAAGATTTTTCCTTTAAGTGCTCTATGTTATAAAGATATATAAATAGTCATTTTATTAAAGATCAAAAAGTGGTTATACTCATTATTGTCAAGAGGGTAGTGAAATAGTTACCATTACATACTACTAGTGATGCTTTCTACAGAATCTTTTGTCAGTCTGCTGAAAACATGTAGCTAGATATTTTAATAAAATCATTTCTTTTTACCCAGGATTTTCTTCATTTTTAAATCTGTCCTGTTGAAATAATTATAAAGTTGAGGGTGGATGGAAATGCATACTTAAAGATATTCATCACATCATTATTGTTGTTGTTGTTAAGTGCCACCAAATTGGTTCTGACTCATAGTGGCCCTATCTAGGGTTTCCTAGGCTTTAAATATTTAATGAAGCAGAAATCCTCATTTTTCTCCCTCAAGGCAGCAGGTGGGCTCAAGCTGAGGAACTTGTGGTTCACAGTCCAGTGCTTGCTCACCACACTTCTCCACACCATTCTATGTGGTAATAGATACTGGAAAAATATGAATTTCCAGTAATAGATATGAAATTATAGGACAATCACATGAACATCAGGCACCATTAAAAAGATGTGTTCTGAGAAGGCATTTATAATGTAAAGTGTAAGAAACAAGATCCTTTTCTGTATTTTAATAAATTTCTGATTAGCATGCATAATTATAAAAACAATAACAATAAAAAAAAATAACCCACCCTAGAAACCAGAAGTTAAATGAAATGACACTAATATATTTTGGAGTACTTAAGGATTATTTTCAGTAATTTCTGAGTTGGAAACATACAAAGTGTCAAGGATAGGATGATTTCTTTCTCTTTTTTTGAAGGTTTAGTAGCAATGTAATATGCTATCCTCTGCTCTAGAAAGTTCTGGAAATAGGCTTTTTGCCACATTTCTGATTGACATCTTCAGGGCAAAGACTCAGCAAGACAATGGCTGTCTTTTGATTCCCTTGATTGCAGCTGCCTGAAAGGACTAAGTCAGGCTAGCCTCCCTGATTGACCTTCAAAATAGTACAGGGTAATTTCTGGGCCTTTGCCCAAGAAAGTGCTGTCCATATATTTGCTGATGCCTGAAAGTTATTTAAAAGGGGACATGGTTCTTTCTTCATTCTTTTACATTTAGGAGTAAGACAGAGATGCCACGTAGAATGAAAATGCCAAGTCACGGCCACATATTGATTGAAATTCAAACTCACCAATATACATATTTTATTTGAATTTAGTTACTATTATATCATTTCATTCCTAAAATACTGTGCTTTTTAGTGTCATTTGCCCCCTATAATGAAACCTTGAGCTGGATGGTACACTAACATACAAGATAGTTTCAGGAAATTCATGGAAAATGGAATTAAAAGATAATGAAAAGTGCAAGTTGCTCTAATTTGTCTATGAATACTTATGAATGTAGTGACTCAAAATTCTAATTGGAATGGAATGATTCTTCATATCAAGAAACAATCTTGCTTTCTCAGTGTACTTGGTTGATAGGGATGAGAAATTTAGACATTGGCTGTCAAAAGTGGGGGAGCTATAAAGGCATGAAGTGGCTGGCTTATAAGCTTTCATGAGTGTGCTTGTTTCAGAATGAAGGGGGTAAGGTAAACTGAATAGTTTTCCTCTTTTCCAGATGATTCTGGTGAAAGGGGATGGGGGTCAATGGTGATAGGATTTCATGACTCAATTATGTGTATTAGCAGGATTAATTGTGATTGTCACAACTGTAATTGTAGAAGATGTGTAACTAAAAGTAGGGAATAGTTAATCTTCCATTTCAGGAGCAGACAATCCCAAGACCATCAAGAAGAAAGAGCATGAGATCCCTACTTAGAAAAGCAGTGATAGCAGAGACAGTGACAAAGATAGTGACTTGGGGAGACAGAGCACCTGTGGGCTCTAGGTCCCTGGACTGTGTGCCTGCAGGCAGGGGGATGACTGGCAGAATGTGACCTTTGGATATTTAAATGAATATATATCTTTTGTTTTGTAAGTTTACATTAAAAAAAAAAAAAGATGATTGAATTTTCCCGTGAAGTTTTGAAGCCCCTTCGTACATAGGGGATGAGAATGGTAGGTATGGTCAGCAAATAGCAAATCACTACGTAATTTTAACTAAATTCACTCTTGGTGAACTTTACATTTTGATGGATTTGCAGTTACCTGGATCAGGTAGATGTATGTGTAACTTAGGTAGTAGGATGTTCAAGTTAGGTTACCTGACATGGACCAGCTGAGCTTTTTATAATTCCTGACTAAATTCATTTAACTCATCCATGTTTTTTTTTTTTAATTAATTAATTAATTAATTTATTTTTTATCCTGTGAGCTACCTTCTCAGTTTAGAATCAAGTTAAGGCAGAACCCTGAGTTCTTAGCCAGTGAAACTGTTGTGGATTCTCATCTACTCATAACAGTTGCTGCTAAGTGCCAACTAGCCAGTTTTGACTCATAGGGACCCAGTATAGGGTTTTCGAGAGTCATTGACCTTGTGGTGCTTATCTAGTCCATTACTTATCTTACAAGGAGCTCTTGTAGCGTTGTTGTTGTTGTTAAGTACCGTGGAGTCGGTTCCGACTCATAGTGACCCTACACAGGGTTTCCGAGGTTGTAAATCTTTACGGGAGCATCTGCGACCACTCCTTTTCCTTCTCTGGTAGTGTAGTGGTTACGAATCGGACTGCTAACCTCAAGGTCAGCAGTTCGAAACTACCAGCTGTTCCGCGGGAGAAAGATGAGGCTTTCTGCTCCCGTAAAGATTTACAGCCTCGGTAACTCTATACAGTGTCGCTATGGTACATGGTACATCGGAAACGACTCCATGGTACATAATCGCCACAACTTATCACACAGCGCCACACCAGAACTCCAATCATATAGTAGGCAACATTTAGCCTTTTCCCACCACAGATCCAGGTCAACCTCCTTTCTCCCATGCCCGTGACTCTCCACTCAGCCCCTCTTTCTTAAGATTTGTTATCACATCTGGAGTCTCTTGAAATTGACAAATGTTTCATACCTGGAAAGGGCAAAAGTTAAATCCCCAAGGAAGTGGGGAAAAAAAAAAAAGAAAAAGAAAAGTCTATATTATAGAAAATAAATCTATTTCAGGCATTTTCTTTTGTCTTCAACAATCCTTCTGCTTTTTATGTACCCTTTAAGATTGGCTATTCACTTTCTTGAATAAGATGGCAAAAACAACACTAGCATGCTACTTTTTTCAAATCAGTGGTTGCACAAAGATTCAAGGATTAAGGGTAAATTTCTCTAGAGTGAATGATTTATCCTATACACTGAGAATTGCAATCACAAAAGCAAAACACAACAAAAGTTGTTTAAAAAGATCCCAATCTCAGCTTGATGTCTCCAATTTACTGGGTAGCTAAACAGAACTCATGCTCCTTTTGGTGTTGAAATTAAAGAAGCTAGAGTTATGTCCTGGAGCATTTTGATAACAACCAGATTCAAATTTCATCAAATGAATTTACACTGAAACCTTCCAATTTGCATATGACATTTTTACAATTTAAACTTGGGTTAGTTAGTCTTTACAACTTTGTTTGAGAAACCGAATGCTTTACAAAAGAACAAAAAAAGCTGTACAAATTATTCCACTTTGAAAAACACTGTAATAGGAGGCAGAGAGCTATCTGATTTATTCCCAATTCAGGGACAATATAAAGAAACCCAACGGGCAGCCATTAATCATAAAATCCTTTTAATTATGTTGTCAAATAAAGAGATACAATTAATTTCATGTTCCCTGTGTTCACTGCAGATAACAGGTATCATAAACTCCCTTCTCCCAGGTCCAAGATGTTTACAGTTTTGTATAACTATTTAGAAATACACTTTCCTAGGAGTTATTGCAGCGTGTGTACAAGCGTGGTCACCATGTAAATTTGTATTTCAAAATTCCTTTAGAATGTGCAATAAAAGATAATAAACCTCAATATACCATAGCAGGAGTGAACAGCTTGATCTAACTTTAGCATTTCTTGTTGTTTTGTATACATTGCATGAATGTTACTTGTGAAGTCCTCCATCTACAAATAGCAATAATTATAATACTACTTGTCTGTATAGGATATTAACTCAAATACTTGAATTTACCATCAAAGCAACTTATCAAATAAAACCTGACTTTTATAAATACTGCATAGGCTTATGCCTTAGCATTAACAAATACAAGTATTTTCAGTGTCAGAAATCCATTGATTACAATAATTTTATAGTTTCTAAAGGACTCATGATGTGACACTGTAGAATAAGCACTGGACTGTGAACCACAAGGTCGACACCTCAGAAACCCCCGTACATAGTCGCTATGAGTCGGAATCAATTCAATGGCACTTCACAACAGCAACAATAAAACTATCAGCATACCTTTTCACATTTTAACTTTGAATAGTTGATTACTGAAGAGTATTATATCTGCAGTCTTATTTGAAAAATAGATTTACAGTTTTGATCCAAATCCTCATTCCAAGGACTATAAATAGCATTCGAAACTTAGATGATTCACTGATTCTTTTTTTTTAAATTGTATAAAGTAGATGCATTTTCCCTCTCGAATTGTTAATGTAAAAAGAAATTCCTTAATACACATAAGAAAGCAATTTAAATAATACTTTTGATAACCATTTTAATGTTATTGTTCTTGTTAGGTGCTGTTGAATTAGTTCAGACTCATAATGATCCTCCTATATAGGGTTTCCAAGGAGCAACTGGTGAATTTGAACCACTGACCTTGCGGCCCGGTGCATTATCCCACAGTCGTAGACTCAAAACATGTTGTTTTCTGATAAATCCTATGGTATACACATGCATGCTACATTTGAAATAAAATAAAACCTAAGAGATACTGTAAATGGATTATATACATTTATAATAAAGAGCACAGTTTTTTTTTCATAATTTGGTATAAAATCAGACTCAGACATTCTAGACTCTCCACTATGTTAGAATGCAGATTTGTGAAAACTTGAATTTTTTTTATTGAAGTGTTTTTTCTCCATGCTCTTGTGCCTTTAAAATTATTAGTCCCTTAATCAAAAGCCATTCACATTTTATTAATGTGTTATCCATAACTTCTATAACTTGGGAAGCATAATAGTCATTATATTTTATAAGATAGTGATGGCATTCATTATAAGTAATTTGTACCCTTCCTCCTAAATTTCAGAATTTGTATTTGAATGTATTAATGGATATTATGACTTAAATGGTTCCATATTGCCTGTTTTAAAACCAATTCAAGAATGATAAGGTAGCAATATAATACCATGACCAAAACCTTTAGTTCGTCTCCTTTCATATGCCCAGCTTGCGATGGAATGGGCAATGGTTGTTAGTATTTGCTAATTCTGCTCCCATTAAATACACACGGACTTTGCTCAGAGTACTACACTAAGCTTTGACCTAGGTTGATTAGAAGACAGAATGTATTGCGAAATGTATTAACTAGAATTAAGGAATTACTCACCCAGCTGGGTCTCCTGAATTGTCAGTTTACTTTCCAGAGGATACAAAAGCTTGGGTGGTTTATCAGTCAGAGGGGCTGAAAAAGAAGAATCCAGAAACTTATGGTTATGCTTCGTGAAGTGAAGAACAGAATACAGCTTATTTCCTCAAAGATTTTTCATTCTCAAAGTAGTGTGTCAAAGCGCTGTACCAAGTAATGACTTACATCTTGCAGGTAGTACCTGAGGGCACGCTGAAAAGCTATTACATTGTATGGAGTCAAATAAAACACTTCCGAGGTGACAGTAGAATGATTCTGTTGAATTACAAAATCAAGAGTGGTCAATACTTAAGAATATATGACTGTGCTCTGCCAAACATTTTTAATTTGTTCCTTATTTTCCTTTTATAAGGGGTGTCGTACATTTTCTCTGAATTAATTACAGCTGCACATGATATCTGCAGCAAATATTTCAATTTGTTTTTCATAATGGTATCTCATTTTTTTAAATTCCATTCTTAATTTCCTTACCCTGGATCACATTGCCTCAAACGCTATAACTTAGTAATTACATTAAGTATTTTCGACACGCATAGCTTCAAAATGTGGTGACAATGTGGCATTAAATTAACACAACAGTGCACATCCACATGGACACATAAAATTCATCGAGAGTATCTTTGTAGTTACTATTTAGCAAAAACTTAATCTATTGCATTTGATAACATTTATTGCTGGTGCGCTGTGGGCTAATGTATCAGACTGCAAAGTCGTTTAAACTGCAAGGCTGGTGGTTCAAGCTCACCAGCTGCTCCTTGGAAACACTACGCAGGGTCCCTATGGGTTGGAATCGACTCGATGGCACTTCACAGCAACAACAATTGCTATTTTGTATGATTATACTCTTCTAGATTTTAAACTTCCACATATATCTTCTTCACGCCCTTGCCAATTTCTCAATTATCAGCTTACAGATGTACAAGTTTGTTGTGAAGCATCCTGAATGTGTTGTTGTTGTTAGTGCCATTGAGTCTGTATAGGGTTTCCAAAGAGCGGCTGGTAGATCTGAACCACTGACTTTGTGATTAACAGTCCAGTGTTTACCCTACTTTGCCACACCATGACTTCATCCTGAAGATAGTTTTCCTTTATTGCACACTTCATTCCAGCTAAACTACAGTATCTGAACTTCAGACAAATAGTGACTTTCACTAAGCATCCCCCCACTCTGCTTTGTCTGAATTGCTCAGATCCCTTGAAATTTACCACTGCAACCTCTACTTGATACCAAATAAAGAAATGATCAATTAGAGGGTTGCTGAAGTCAATGTTTTTACTATGAGGGCATTTTTCCTTCCTTCCCAGAAGGATAATCCAGCTTGGTTGATATGTGGAAAGCTGCTCTAGAAAATAGTGCCAGGGATCTGCCAAATATCATCATCTTGTCACAGGAGTCAAGAATTCAAGCTGTTTCACCAGTGCAACCTTTTATGAAAAACCCACTGCACAAGGCTCTGGTAGTGTAGTGGTTACAAATCAGGCTGCTAACCTCAAGGTCGGCAGTTCGAAACTACCATCAGTTCCGTGGGAGAAAGATGAGTCAGTCTGCTCCCGAAAAGATTTACAGACTCACAAACCTTGTGTAGGGTCACTATGAGTCGGAACCGACTCCACGGTACAACAATAAGGGATGACACACCTCAAGTCAAAATAAATGAGTTAGAATATCCAGGTCTGGGAGACTAACTTACAATCAATACCATTTTTGTTCAGTGCTAATTGAATGGATTATTCGTTTGTCTTCATTACTATTTAAAAAGTGGATGAGAACAAAGAGGAAAGGAAAATTGGGATAGCAGAATGAGATCAATTGATTTGAAAATCTTAGTAAAGATATGACATCACTCTTTGATTATTCTTAAATACTCTTATTTTAGTGTAGTGGTTACGAGTAGGGCTGCTAACCTCAAGGTCAACAATTCAAAACTACCAGGTGTTCAGTGGGAGAAAGATGAGGTTTCCTGCTCCTGTAAGGATCTACAGCCTCCATAATCTTATACAAGATTGCTATGAGTTGGAACTGACTCCACAGTACACCACCACCACCACCACCACCACCACCACCACCAATGTGATCCTAATGGATTTTTTTCTCCTACCAGCTAAACAGTCAGCACATTCACTAAATGTTGGTAAAAGAGATAAAATAAATAAATAAATAAACAAAAAAGTAGCATTTTGTGTATTCTGGTTATCAAACAATTTTAGTGACATTGAAGAGCAACTATGGTATAACAGACTCCTCATGTGGCTCTGTACAATAAGCACTGGAATGCTAACCACAAGGTTAGTGGTTCAAACCCACCAGCTACCCCTTGGAAACTCTTTACAGGGTCAATTTCAATCAGAACCAACTCGACAGCATTTAACAACAAGAACAGCAATTTTGTTGCACCATAACAAGGTGGGTGTGAACTGCAAGGTCAGTGATTCAAGCTCACCAGCCACTCCTTGGAAACCCTATACAGAGTTGGTATGGGTAAGAACCGACTCAATGGCATGTAACATTAACAATAACAATAGGATAAGCACTAGCTTGATAATGAAAAGGTGGCTAGTTCAAATCTATCTCAGAAACCCTAAACAGAGTCTCTATGAGTCAGAATTGACTCAACACCACTTAACACCAACAACAGTGTGGTATTAAAATAACTCAGCTTATAAAATCTTGTAATTATATAGTAACAAATGGATGATATGTCAACAATTTTTTGCATAGAAAGCAGCTGAGAAATACGTTCCTTGTTCAAACACACCCTATCCATCTCATTATATTTGGATAAAACAATGTTCTTTAGATACAGATAATAGAATCTATCTGTTGCACATTTACTTGCAAGCAAATATAAAATGGTGTGTTCTTTTCCATATTACTTTACGCCCCATACTCTCATGGGAAAAATGCCAAGTTAGCCAAGGAATTCTTATAAATTAAGTCATGGAATCATAGAATGCAAGATCTGGAGAAAATGTATATGCATATCAATTTCTTGGTATGTTTTAAACCACATTTCCTAAAGGCTTACTATCACCTCGGTTCCCCTGTGGTGGAAGAAATGAAAACGAGTCCAAGGGGTGACCCACTGGGCTTGGCTCCATGCCTTTTGGTACCTTGTGGTCCTACTTTGACAAAAGTAGCTCTCCTATTATTTGTTATTGATCTGTATGCCACCCAAGATTTTGTCTGAAAAAATTTTTGATTCAAATCCACTGATATTGACTGACACTATAATGTGCCAGAGACTAGTGATAATAAGGGGTTTGGAATATCAAAGTGAACCCATATTTGTGGTTCTTGCGTTTATACGTCGGTCTGTAGTTAAAAGTAGCAATAAAAATAAAATATGCTGGACCAACTCAACGCCCTTGTTATGGAGATCAAGGATCAGAGGCTGAAAGAGATCAAATTGCTTGCCAAAGGTAACAACTCACAAGGATGTGCTCCTCGAAAAATCTGTAGAGCAAGTACTGTAGAACCAGTACAAAGACTGACCTTAAAGTGTGTGCAATCCGTTGTTGTTGTTGTTCAGTGCCATCAAGTTGGTTCCGACCCATAGTGACCTTGTTATATAAGTTCCTGAGGAGCAGCTGGTGAGCTTGAACTGCCGACCTTGCGGTTCACCCCAACTTTGCTTCCAGTGCATTAACCCAACATGCGACTCCATAATCCTATGAGTCCTTGCACAAAGTTGGTTTGAACCACAAGGTTGGTGGTTCAAACTCACCAGCCAATCCTTGGAAACCCTATACAAGGTCGCTATGAGTCAGAACTGACTCGATGGCACTTAATAAACAAAAAGAGCAAAGTACTCTTGCAAAGCAATTAAGCATCTACAAGTGTCATGTGTTGTTATTATGCAATGGTGGGTATCGGTTAAACAAAACAAAACAAAACAACAACACCAAACCCACTGTCACTGAGGTGATTTCGACTCAGAGTGAGCCTGTTTAAGGGTTTCCAAGGCAGTACATCTCTATAGAAGCAGGAAGCCTCTCTATCTCACACAGAGCTGGGTTAGGACTGCCAGCCTTGTAATTAGGAGTCCAGTGTTTATCACAGAACTACCAGGTCAGTTGTTGTTGTTAAGTACCTTCGAGTTGGTTCCAACCCATAGCGACCCTGTACAGGGTTTCCGAGGCTGTAAATCTTGACGGGAGCAGAAAGCCTCATCTTTCTCCCGTGGAACGGTTGGTAGTTTCGAACTGCTGGACTTAAGGTTCGCAGCCCAATTCGTAACCACTATGCTACCAGAGCTCCTTACCAGGTCAGTTAGGTGCTTTTAATTGTTTTCAACTCCGCTACCAAATTGACCTTTGATAAGAGTGAATAGGAATTTTCAACTGAAGTACTGTTTGGACACATTGGCAAAATGAAAGGGGTAACCATTACAGCTAGGATGTAGCTCAACTCCACTGATTTTGCTGTCACAGGGGAAGAATATGCACTGAATTTTCCATTATTTACAGGTGTCTGGGATACAGTGGTGGCGGTTGTAGTGGTGTGCCTTCAAGTTGGTACCAACTCACAGCAAGCTTGTTTCCAAGGCTGTATAATCAACTACAGGGCCAGGGCTCCTCGGCATGTGATTGTCATTGTCATTAAGTGCCGGAGAGTTGGTTCTGACTCATAGCGACCCTGTATAGAGTTTCCAAGGCTTTTTAAAATCATTACGGGATCAGAAAGCCTCATCTTTCTCCCAAGGCATCTGATAGAGTTTAATAAATATTAACTGAACTGCATTGGCAGAGAACAGAACTGAGAACTGGTAAACAACAAGCAGGAATGGTTATAACCAATCAAAATGAACAAGCACATAAAAACAAAACCCTCTTCATTTTCTGCATGGTTAAAGGTGGGACTAGAAGGAAATTCAACCAAATTACTTATAATTAAAAAAACCAGCAAAGTTATTAGCATCAGACCATGACTAGACCAACTGACATTTTATTGTCACAAAAAACAACTTGCCTTTTGGCTGCTACTTTCTCTCAACCACACACACACAGAGATCCTTGGAAGACTAAAGAGAGTACTACCACACTGACATGAAGCACAAAGTGATTTTAAATTCGAATCATATTTTGTTTACAAAAGACCAGTAATTATATTAGAGAGGTTTCTCTCACAATTTCTGAGTTTAATATAGATATGTATCCAACTAGAGTCCTGATGTGGCGCTGCAGGATAACGCATTCAATTGCAAGGCCAGTTTGACCCACAAGGGTTGCTATAGGTTGGAACTGACTCAATGACACTTAACAACAACAACATGTATCCAACCAGAAAAGTATTCTCAAACCCTCGTTTATTTTAGTCTTCAAAATATCTCATTGACAAAATCATCAGACCTCTTTTTTAGAGCTATTAACATGTGTCAGTCCACAAAGCCTTTCAGTAGAGTAGCATGGGATTTTGATAGGTGTTTATTTTGCTTCCTAGCTGCCAGTTAGAGAAACATTTAGAAGTACGCATATATAAAGTTGTGTATAGGATTAATTCCTTATTGATGTTCAGATTCCCTAATTATTCATGATCCATCTTCTCATGCATTTTCATTCATTCTAGATATAATTTGGTTATGGAACTGTGAAAAATAGAATCCCAGTTTCCAAAAATAAAAATGACAGCAGACCAGGATAAAGAGGCCAAGCATCTTGAGTCTTAATGTCCTTCAAGAAAAGATAGATGCAAGGTATTTATAAAGAGTGGCCTTTCTCTGCTAGGCAGTATCTTAGTTATCTTGTTGTTGTTAAGTGCCATCGAGTTGGTTACAACACATATCTTCCCTGTACGCAGTTTCCAAGGAGAGACTGGTGGTTTATTTATTCAGAGTGCCTGCTCTTGAAGAAGTTTTTCCAACTTTGCTGGTGCTGAGGAAAGGTCCTTGTCTCTTTTAAGCATCTGTAACCTCAGCATTCCTTGGAAAGTGCCACATGTCTTGTCATAAAAATTCCTCTGGCTTGAGAAGCTTCACAGTGCAGGGACCTCAAGTACAAAGGATGCACTCCACTCTGGGCTCTTTCTTAGTGGAAGTAGGATCCCTGACCTCTGCCTCCTAGATGAATCCCTTTTCTATCTCAAAAGAGATTGACTCAAGATGTAACCTAATCCTGTCAACTGTATCAGGCCTCATTGACATCATCGAAGTGAGGATTTAGAAGATAGAGGATAATTATATCAGATCAGGGTTGAGCACATCAGAACACATCATGGGGATGATTACATTGTTACATAACTGTCTCATTACATTATTACATAACTGTCTCATTACATCATCACATAACTGACAATCCACTGAGAATCATGGCCCAGTCAAGTTGGCACATAGTTTAGGAAGATACAATCTAAATCAACAGCAGGCAGTTACTGCACTAAAATTTAATTTTAAACCCTCAAGTACTTATTGGCTACCTCTAATTATTTGATAACAAAACTTGTTCTTTTAATGTCATAAATTATTTTCCAACTATATCTCAATTAGTGCCTTCTCTGATTCTTTTGTTAGAATTATTATGCTAGAGTAGGAAAGATCACAGTGAGACAGAAGCACACATACACACAAACACACAGGCAGGAAGCCAAATATCTTAGTAAAGGAAGACCATTCCCTCAAGAGCCTTGGTATAGCACTGCGGTTTAATGTGCTGGAATGCAAGGTTGGTGGTTCAAGTTCACCAGCTGCTCCTCGGAAACCTTATACAGGTTGCTATGAGTCAGAACCAACTTTATGGTACTTAACAACAACATTCCCTCAAGAGACATCTATTTCTTTAGAAACAGACTGTCATTCAATACTGTCATTCTACCTAGCTTCTGATTGTTTTATTTTGGCAAATTGGCGACACTGTTTAACCTCTCTCTTCAAGAACATAAAACAACCCTACAAAAATGGAAGAATGTACCATGCTCCTGGATAGGAAGACATAACGTTGTGAAAATGTGAATACTGCCCAAAGCTATTTCACATATAATGCAATCCCAATCCAGATTCCAACAACATTCTTCAGAGATGGGAAAACAAAACAAAACAAAAACAATTACAAACTTTATATAGAAAGGAAAGAGACCCAGGATAAGCAAAGCACTGCTTAAGAAGAAGAATACGGTTGAAAATCTCTCACTCCCTGATTTCAAAATTTATTACATGGCTACAGTGGTCAAAACAACCTGGTACTGGTACGATGAAAGATACATAGATCAATGGAACAGAATCGAGAATCCAGAAATTAACCCATCCACATACAGCCAAATGATTTTTGACAAAGTACCTAAAAAAGGTCTCTTCAACAGATGGTACTTGCAGAACTGGAAATGTTATGCAAAAGATTGCAACAAGACAGTTACTTCACACCTTATACAAAAAACAACTCAGCATGGATTAAAGACCTAAATGTGAATCCCAGAACTATGAAGGCCATCAATGAAAAAACAGGGAAAATTTTGAGGGCACTAATTCTGGGCATACACAGACTACCAAACATTTTGAAAACCACACAAACAAAAGTAGACAAAATAGATGATTGGAGCATACTAAAAATTAAAAACTTATGTGCACCAAAAGACTTCACCAGAAGAGTAAAAAGGGAACCCACAGCATGGGAAAAAATGTTTCGCAATGACACATCAGAAAAGGGACTCATTTCTAAAATATATAGGAAACTACAACACCTCTACAAGAAAAAGACAAATAGCCCAATTAAAAAATAGGCACAGGACATGAACAGACACTTCACCAGGGAGGAGATCCGGGCAGCCAACAAACATATGAAGAAATATTCACGATCACTAGCCATTAGAGAGATGCAAATCAAAATAACAATGAGATATCATCTCACACCAGCAATAACAGCAAAGATTAAAAAAGTTGTTGTCAGGTACCATTGAGTTGGAACCGACTCATAGCAACCCCATGCACAGCAGAACAAAACAATGTCGGATCCTGGGCCAACCTCACTACCGCTGCCACACTTAACACCATCAATGATGCCACTTGGCCGATCCATCTCGTTGGGGGTTTTCCTCTTTTTCTCTGACCTTTCATCTTACCCAGCATGACATCCTTCTCCAGCGACTGTTCCCTCCTGACAATATGTCCAAAGTATGAGGGACGAAGTTTAGCCATCTTGGCCTCCAAGGA
>NW_006408536.1:1587805-1613031 GCF_000296735.1 Chrysochloris asiatica
CTCATACTTCTCAATGTTGTCCATAGCTTGTCATGATCCACACAATCGAAAGCCTTTGCGTAGTCAATAAAGCATAGATAAACATCTTTCTGATATTCTCTGCTTTCAGCCAAGATCCACCGGACATCAGCAATGATATCTCTCATTCCACAGCCTCTTCTGAATCAAAAAAGTAGAGGACAATAAATGCTGGCGGGAATGTGGCGAGACTGTGACCCTCCTACATTGCTGGTGGGATTGCAAAGTGCTCCAACCTCTCTAGAAAACAATATGGCGCTTCCTCAGAAAGTTGGAAATATAAATACCTTATGATCCAGCAATTCCTCTACTTGGTATTTACCCACAAGAAATATGAGCCATAATATGAGTAGATACATGCACACCAATGTTCATAGCAGAGCTATTTACAATAGCAAAAAGATGGAGACAGCCTAAGTGCCCATTTACTGAAGAATGGATAAACAAACTATGGTACATACATACAATGGAATATTATGCTACCTTGAAGAACAACAAGGAAGCTGTAAGTTGCCACATAACATGGCTGAACCTTGAGGACATTATGTTGAGTGAGATTAGTCGGTCACAAAAGGAGAAATACTGCATAGGACCACTACTGTAAAGGAAAATTAAAAAAAGGAAAAGAACGTATATTACAACAAAAATGTTTTGTAAACTTTTAAAACATGCAAAGCAAAATACTGAGATTGTAAAGGAACAGATGGTGGGCTTTTAGCCTTCATGGAACTTGTTGTTGTTGCTAAGTGCCATCAAGTTGATTCTGACTCAAAGAGACTCATAAGGTTTCCAAGGAGTGGCTGGTGAGTTTGAACGGCCACCTTGTGACTCTAACTGACCTTGTGGTCATGTGCTTATCCTACAGCATCACACCAGGACTCACAGTATAATAAAATAAATACAACACAGTTCAATTATTCAATTGAAAGCACTTTTTTTGGTTGTGTACCTACACATAGTAAGCACTTTATTAGAAATAGAAGACTAAGACATGGAGTCATCCATAAGGTTGTCTGCTCATAGATGAAAGCATGGGGCACACTGTATTGAGTGCTATATTCAGAGGTAATTTATCACGTCATTTAAATCTGCCAACTAAAAGAGGTCACAGAAGAATGTTTATAGATTTACATACCTGACAATAAAACTAGCTTTGTGGCAATTTCATGGTCACATTCTGTTTTGCAATGTTTTGTTTTGCTTGTTTGGTGTGTGTGTTTAATTTAAAAGAGTTGACTGACAACTCTTTGTTTCCTAGTAAGCCAATGATATTTAGTTCATCAATAGACCTTCAACTTCTAAATGACTTGTTTTTGCTGTTGTTGTTAGGTGCCATCCAGTCGGTACTGACCCATAGCGACCTTATGCACAGCAGAACTCACTACTGTTGCCACGCTTGAGCCCATTGACACTGCCATTTGGCCAATCCATCTCGTTGGGGGTCTTCTTCTTTTCCTCTGACCCTCCACTAAATGACTTGAGGGAGATTCAAATGAGTCGGTTTTGCTTTCTTTAGCCTGGAATGAATTCATATTAGTTTCTAATAGTAGAGTTTAGAGTCTGGGAGAGCTGTAACAAGTAGATGCAACCTGTTGTTGGGAAAAGGAAGGAATTGAGAGAAGAAATTATCCAACTATATTAGTAAAAATATTTGGGGAAAGGGAGAGCAGTATTTCTCAGTTATATCTAATACATAGGGTATGGCAAAATTCCTCCATGCTTTTAGAAATAATTTTGGTGACTCAACAGAATCATGGAGCCTCAACAGTTTCAAAGAGGGAGGATTGAAACAGCAACTGAGCAGAGAAGTACAGATGGAGTCCTGGTGTGGTGCTGTAGAATAGGCACAGAACTGCTAACCACAAGGTCAGAGGTTCCTTGGAAACCCTATACAAGGTCGCTATGAATTGTAACCGACTCGATGGCACATAACAACAACAACATATGCAAGATGGAGTCCTGTAGTGGCACCGCAGGATAGACACAGGATTGCTAACCACAAGATCAGAGGTTCAATCCCATCAGCTGCTCCTTGGAACCCTATACAGAATCGCTATGAATCGGAATGGACTCGACAGCACACAACAAAAATAAGAATATACAAGATCAAGTTCTGGTGTGGCATTGTAGGATATGCACTGGAATGCTAATCTCAAGGTTTGTGGCTCAAACCCATCAGCCGCTCCTTGGAAACCCTAAACAAGGTCGTGTTAAAGCAACAGAACAAATAATGCCAAGAATGTAATCCTTAATATAACTATCAAAATTCATATATTCAGAGAAATCAAGAAATTAATTTGACTTTCATACTTCATATTTTATTCATAACATGTGGTAAGTGATGCTTATAATGCAAATAAAACAAACACATTCATTAATTCAACAAATGTTTATTAAGCACTTCCTCTATGCAATGCGTCAAGCATTGGTCTGCTAATTGCAAGGTCAGTGGTTCAAACCCAACAAACACTCCACTGGAGAAAGATGAGGCTGTTTGTTCCCATAAAGATTTACAGTCTCAAACCCCTAGGGAGCAGTTCTATTCTGTTCTATAGGGTCTTTTGGAGTCAGAATCAACTCGACAGCAGTGGATTTGTGTTTATCAGTTTCTCTGGTAGGCACCACTCTAGTCATAAGGGGGTTTAACAGTGAGAAAGACCAACACAATTCCTGCACTTGTGCAGCATGGATTCTAGAGAAGGAGATGGAAAATAAACATGTAAATTAATGTATGTATAATTTAATGTTAGTTGGTTATATGTGTAGGTACTATAAAAAATGAAGCAGCTATGAAGATAGAAATTAACCCAAGTCCTATTTTAGAGAAGAATGTCAAGAAAAGGAAAGTTTGCTCTGAAGATCATTTGAAACAAATGTGTGAGGGAAGGAAAAGAGCTATGTGAATAGCTGAGGGAAGAGTGTACCAAGTGTACTACCGTTTCAAATCCATTGAAACGGTAGTGCACTTGGTACGTCTGAGGGATGCTAAAGAACACCACTGGAACTAGACGGATACAAGCAAAGCTGCTCAGAGACAGCCATAGGTTAGTTCAAGTAGAATATAGATTTTTTTTTTTCCTAAGAATAATGAGAATGCTCTAGAGGATGTGAGAAGGAGAAGGAGCTGTCATGGTTGTTGTAGTTATGAAATGCCAGTGAGTTGGTTCCGACCCTGTATAGGGTTTCCGAGTAGCAGTTGGTGAGTTTTGAACCACTGACCTTGTGGTTCAAATCGACCTTGTGTTCCAGTGCTTATCCAACAGTACCACACCAGGACGAACAGAAGCATCATTCTGGTGCCTTGGTGTTTGTGTCTGGGAGGATGGTGGAGTATGAAAGAAGTAAGGCCCAAGACTGGAGGCAGGGAGGTCAGTTAGAAGACAGCTCACTGAAAGGAGATAGGCACTGTGGTACTGAAGTGGTACGATTTTGGGTTTTATGTATCTATTTGGTAAGTGGAGTCCTGATATGGTGCTGTAGGATTTGCGCTAGACCACTAATCACAAAGTAGGTGGTTCAAACCATTCAGCTGCTCCTTGGAAACCCTATACAGGGTCACTATGAGTCAGAACTGATTCAATGGCACTTAAGTTAATTTGGTAAGTAGAACTAAAGAGGTTTTCTGACAGATTGGGATACAGAATGTAAATGAAAAACCATGCATTAAAGTGATCCCCAATTTGAGACTTGAGCAAGTATGTGAATGGATATGCCGTTAAATGATATTAGAGGCAATAAAAAGGGGCATGTTTGAGAGGGATAGGAATTAAGAGAACAGCTTTGATCAGCTAATTCAATTCCCTTCCTTTATGCACAGAGGTCAAAGAATTTCACTATTGAGCATTGTTTTATTTTTTGAAAAATTCACCCACTGACTGACAACTTATCTTCTCTTTGTGTTCTTCCAGAGAACTGAGAAAATGGCCCGTATTAGGTTTCACATTTTGAGCTAATGCCATATTCATTTAGTGTGAGATGCACTTTGGTTAACCTCTGTTCTCTTTTGCTTTCACATCATAAAAAGAAAAACATGTGTACACCAAAACTTACTTTTTCACAAATGAAATAATTATCCAGGATAAAAAGAAAATTTCTCTAGGATTCCCACAATTCATTGATATGCGAACTTATTCCATTGAGAAATTGAAAGTTATCATGTTAGTAGGTTTTCTTTTACTATTATTTATTATTATGAAGTACTCTTGATGAAATTTACATTTAATCTTTTCCCTGAAATTTGATAAACACCCTAACAAACCAACAATGAAGAGTCTATATTCCTTGAATACCTGTTTTGAAAAATAGAATCATTCAAGAATATCCCAGGAAATGTAAATCAGCATAGGGCTAATGTTAGGGCTCTGGTTCTCCACTCATTTGTCAACTTCTACAGTTGTCCCTGGAGTCCTGGTGTGACGCTGTGGGTTAATGTGCCAGACTGCAAAGCCTTTTGAATTGAAATGTCAGCGGTTCAAGCTCATCAGCTGCTCCTCAGAAACCCTATACAAGGTCTCTATGGGTTGAAATTAACTCGATGGCACTTAACAACAACAACAGTTGTGCCTGGAAACTTGGTGTGGCACTGTAGGAGAAGCACTTGATTGTTAATAGGGAGGTCGGTGGATCAAACTCACCAGCCACTCCTGGGAAACCCTATACAGGGTCACTATGAGTTGGAACGGACTCAATGGCATTTAAGAATAACAACAAGACCCAGCTTCATTATATGAAACCGTGCCTGCCTTACCCAGACTCATGGCATATCCTGGAACTTTGACCAAATGAACTGAGAAATGCATGAGGGGTCAACAAAAGATAGTGTGGGTTGACACAGAATAAATAAGGTGGCTTTACTATTTTAAAATTGCATTTTGAAAATAGCTGTTGCAGTACATTTTGCATAAATGTTGTCGAGATGAATCCTAACTGATTGTATGACTGATTTCAATAATTTTAAATAAATTTGTGTGTGTACTCAAAGCTAAAGCAAAAAAAAAAAAAAAGTAAGACAAAGGAAACAATACATAATTATTGAGAAAAATTATGATGAACCTTAGGAAGA
Organism: Chrysochloris asiatica; assembly: GCF_000296735.1. Taxonomy (NCBI): domain Eukaryota; kingdom Metazoa; phylum Chordata; class Mammalia; order Afrosoricida; family Chrysochloridae; genus Chrysochloris; species Chrysochloris asiatica. Next base: position 1,592,886 of record NW_006408536.1, read on the forward strand.
GGATGCTGATTGATATAATAGCTATATTCGTGTAGGTGAGTATGCCAACTACTGTTTTCGCTTCGTTGACAGGCATGGAAAAAATTAACGGCCACCAATTAGCTTTCAGAGACAATAATCAATTCCAAGAAATTATATGCCCTGTGAGGAAAATGTCTTTTCTCTAGCAATGAGGAAGCAGGAAAAATTATCACAACATAACATTTTTTTTTTCTTTTTTACTGTCAGCAGATAAAAGTCCTTCCAAAAACCAAATATTGAGAAAATCCAGGCAATTTGGAAATGCTTTATTAAAAGAACATTTTTGAATAGACAAATGGCATCATGCTTACTATTCCAAGATAGAAAATTGTTAATTCTCTGTTTGACTTGGGATATCAAAATACATTGCATTTCCATGGTATGTTGTTGTTATTGTGATTAAGTGCTATGAGTTGGTTCTGATTCATCATGACCCTGTATAAGGTTTCCAAGGAGCAGCAGGTGCGTTTGAACCTCCATTTCGGAGGTTAGCTCTTCACTACTTTTCCTACAGTGTCACGTCAGGATGTAATTTAATGGTCTTTCAGATTATATTGAGTTGGTTTATTCATAATTATAATCAATGTAGGACATATTTAAATTTTGTCGCTTTCTGTTCATGATCTAGAAAGGTGTACAATTACTAGTTAGTATATCTCTACTACCATGGTTCTCAACTAGAATCTCCATATCTCTATGTGGGGGCAGAGACGGGTGTATGCTACTGATATTTAGTGAGTAGAGGCCAGAGATGTTGCTACAGAGAATCACCTGACACAAAATGTCAATAGTGTTGAAGTTGAGAACTCCTTTATGATAACAAAAACAAAGTGGTTTAATGATCTACATTTCAAGCATGAATTGAGCTCAGAAGATGTAACCATCCCTCTTCATAGGAAGTTTAGGCCAAGCCTACTGAAGGGATGAGTGTGTTAGGCTGACAGCTGAGGAGATAACTGGGACACAGATTTGATTGCCCTGAAAAACTATTCAGAGTGGCCAAGAATTGATGGGGAAAAGACCCAGTAGAAATATGTCTGACACACAAGTGGAACATGCATCCAAACAAAAATGCATCGCCAGGTCAAAAATATCACAGGGTGCAGACTGGAAAATTAAATGACAAGGTTAGACTGATTCAGTAAGATATGACACAAGTACAGGAATGGGAGAAAGGCACAAAGCAAGGTGAGCAGTTGTTGTGGTTGTTAAGTGCCCTTGAGTCAGTTCCAACTCATAGCAACCCTGCATAGGGTTTACTAGGAGTGGTTGGTGAGTTTGAACTTCTGGCCTTGTGGTTTACAGTCCAGTGCTTATTCTAAAGTGGCACACTAAGATTCCATGTCAAAAAATAAAATACATATACTGGACACTTTGGAGTCCTGGTGTGGCGATGTGGGTTCATGCGCCAGGCTGCAAAGCCAATTGAACTGCAAGGTCAGTGGTTCAAGTTCACCAGCTGCTCCTCGGAAACCCTATATAGGATCACTATTGGTCAGAACTGACTAGACGGCACTTAACAATAACAACTGGACACTTAATATGTGCCTACCCTGGATCAAACACTTGGCATAAAATATCTCCATAATTCCTTTAAAAAGTGATCCTTTCTGATCCCTCAGATTATGTTGGTAAAATCAACAGCCTGTCTCAGGTCCCAAAATTAGAGGTATCGAAACCAAACAAACACATACACAAAAACAATAACAAACTAGAGGTCCCAAAGTCAGATATGTGATACCATTCTGAGTCCAGTTGCCTACAATCATGACATGATTATCAAAGCCAGAGTCAGGATAGTTAAAGCTAATTTTTATTGGGTGCTTGTCACATGCTCTGTGGGCAAAACTAGTTGTTTTACAGGCATAAGGTTCAGGAGAACAGAGAAAAAATCTTAGACATTAATAAGAAATATAAGAGATATTGAGGACACAAGACCAAGATATTTAGCAAACTAACAGTACCATCAGATAAGCACCAGCTATTTCTGGAATATCACAGTCTGGAATTTACTTATTTAAAAGGATGAGTTAACATACAAAACAAGTAACCAGCACCAAATTCCTGACTAATATAAGAAATGACAGGAGTAAACCAACACATTTTACATCAAGGATGATTTTTTTTTTCTTTGTTTTAAACATGGGCTCTAGATACTAGGAATGAAAGATGAAAGAATAGAAAACGAGAACTGAAAATAATCCATAGTAGTCCCGAACACCACGTAGACCAACAGGCAACAAAAATTAGGCATCGTGATGCTCACAGGTGAAATACACCAATTTTATTCAAGCTATTCCAGACTATCAAAAAAGGATGGAACACTTCCAAATACATTTTATGAATTGACAATAACCCTCATATCAAAACCAGTCAAGGGCATCATTGAAAAAGAAAACTATAGACCAATATCCCTCATGAACACAGATGCAAAAATTCTCAACAAAATTCTAGCCAACAGAATTCAGCAACACATCAAAAAAATAATATATCATGACTGAGTGGGATTCACTACAGGGAATGAGGGATAGTTCAATTTTGAAAAACAATCAACATAATTCAGCATATAAATAAAAAAAGTAAAAGAACCACATGATTATATAGATTGATGCAGAAAAGGCATTTGACAGAACAGACAAGTTGTGGGGTGACATCATACATGAAGAAAGCAAAAAGTCATTAAAAAGCAGGAAGGACATGATCAAAATGGAGAGATGGAGCAGATGGGGACTTTAGACCCAGAGAGGGAGAGGGGCTGTGTATTGACGACCGGGGGGCTGGCTTGTAGTGTATACCCTTTGGTTGGTTGATGATTCTTGGAGGGGATTGTAATCATGGCAATGAAACGATATATGATAGGATGAATGTAAAACTAATGTTCTCCCATATAAACTGTCACATAATTCACAATAAAACATTAAAAAAAAAAATTCAAGTTGCTCAGGATTTCATTTTACTTAGATCCAAAATCAACACCATGGAAGTAACATTCAAGAAATCAAATAACGCATTGTATTGGGCAAATCTGCTTCAAATGATCTCTGTTTAGTGTTGAAAAGCAAAGTACACCTCAGCCAAGTCTAAGATATTTTCAATGACCTCATATGCATATACAAGCTGAACGATGAATAAGGAAAACTGAAAAAGAATGGATTCCTTTGCATTATGATCTTAGAAAGAATAATGAATATATCATGGATCGTCAGAAGAACAATGGAATGTGCTTTGGAAGAATTGCAACCCGAATACTCTCTAGAAGTTAGGATGACGATACCTGTACTCACGTATTTTGGGCATTGGGAGGTACCAGTACCTGGAAAAGGACATCAATCATGTTTGCTTGGTAAAGTATAAGTTCAATGAAAAAGAGGAAGACCTTCAATGCGATGGATTGACACAGTGGCTGAAACAATGAGCTCAAACAATCTGAGGATGACCAGGACTTTCAGCTTCTAGTTTTGTTGTACTTAGGGCCACTATAAATGGGAACCAACTCGATGGCACTTAACAACAACAACACATCACAACTCATTAAAACCATGATTACTGCAAAGAAACGGAGCTCTGGTAGCGTAGTGGTTACGAATTGGGCTGCTAACCTCAAGGTCTGCTGTTCGAAACTACCAGCTGCTCCATGGGAGAAAGATGAGGCTTTCTGCTCCCGAAAAGATTTGCAGCCTCGGAAACCCTGTGTTGGGTCACTATGAGTCAGAACCGACTCCATGGTACTTAACAACAATAACAACAACAACAACAAACTGCAAAGAAATAAAGGAACTCAAGAAAGATAAACAAGCCTATGAGCAATAAGATCAGGAACGCTTTAAATAAAACTTGCTATTCAAATCTAATTATGTTGCTAGAAATGTTGTTATATTACTTTTGCTAACAGCCCATAGCTAAGAGTTACTTGGTAATAAAAGGATGTTAGTCATTTTATGCATTTTCCTTGCAGTAATGCAGAGACCAACTGCAAATCTATTCTCAGTTGCATTGACTATCACTCATATCCTCCAAAGCAAAGAAAAATAGCCAAATAAGGGTCCATTACAAACATTCATGAAATGTTGGTATTTACTGAAGGTGGGTGATGGGTATATAGATTTTCATTATGCTATTATCTCTATTTCTGATTCTATTGTCTCTATTTTTTGTGTATGTTTCAAATTGTCCAAAATAAATAGTTATTTGGTTGTTTGTTTTGTTTTTTTTTATAAAGTATGTGTCAGGCATATGGAACTTTAAGGTTTGGTAAATGTTGGAGCATTCTAGGTATATGTCCAGATAATGAATTATTGTAAAGAGTTATGTGTTTAGCAAAACACGAAATTAAATCAAATTACGTCTATACCAGCTCAAAGCCAATTCCATGGGTCTTTTTCCTAAACAAAATTTGTTTCTATTATATTTTCACATTTCTTTGTCTATAATAAATATAGCAAAAGCATTTTACTATAGGATAAAAGAAAAAAAAATACACCATAATTTATCGGATGACACTATGAATTAGGTGTTAGGTTGCTAACTACAAGGCTGGTTGTTTAAATCCACCAGCCACTCTGTGGGAGAAAGATGAGGCTGTCTGCTCCTGTAAATGTTTACAGTTTTGAAAACCTGGTATAGTGTCTCAATGAGTCATAATTTACTCGATGCCAGTAGTTCTGACATTAAAATTATGTCAGTTAAGTATTATGGAGTTACAAATTATCCCAAAGCTTAGTGGCTTAAAATAAAAGCCATTTATTATTGCTCATGAGCTTACAAGACAGCTGGGAGGTTCTGCTGATCTCAGCTAGGCTCTGTTGATCATTTCTGAGCAGACTCATGTATCTGTGGTCAACTGCAGGTCAAACATGTGGCTTTGCTCTTCTTGGCTAGTCTTGCTTACATCTCTTACATTTTAGCAAGCTAAGTCCTTTATTTTATAACCAATGCTGGATCAATACAGGCTTTTAAGCAGGAAAGTAATGTGATCCACTATGAAGGTTTTCAAGGTCCTTAAAAGTCTGGAACTAGTTTCTAGATGCTTGGCATCAAGCATACGGAACATTCTAACTTCACTGTCCTCTTATCCTTTTGGTGCTCTGTCCTTTGCTCCTTCTGAATGCCTTATCCTTCTCTTTATATTCCTTACTCATCCTTTCAGAACCACCACTGAGGTTAAAATGTCCTGATTTCCTTGTGATGTCCTCCCACATAGAATCTTTACCTTCGTTGAGTCTTTATGAGATTGCATTGAACCATCTGTACTGGAGACTGCAAACGCATAGATAATAGGAACTATGGTGCTTTTAAATATTTCAAATGTTATTTTTCTTAACCTTCATGTACCTAATGTCCATAGTATTGTCCACATCAGGTAGAGTAGTGTGAACAATCAAACTTTTTTTGTGTGTGGCGTGACTAATTAAGGTAATATTTCACTAGATTTTATATAGTCTCTTTTTAATGCCCATAGTAAAGTCACTTTTATTCTAGTGATTTGCATTTAAAACTGTGCCTTAAAAATAGGTTGTTAGCTTTCATGCTAAAAGAAACAATTTTGATGGTTACTGGGGTTAGGGGGAAAGGGAGAGTAACTTGCTGGCTAGAGGGTAGATATGTTAATTCGGGCAATATACCAAAAGAGGGAGTTTGGCAAAAGACTGATGGAAGACAGGTGAAGACACAGGGAGGTTTTCTAGGGCTAAAGGGGATAGAGGTTGTTGTTGTTGTTATGTGCCATGGAGTCGGTTCTGACTCATAGCGACCCTGTATAGGGTTTCTGAGGTTGTAAATCTTTACAGGATTAAAAAGCCTCATCTTTCTCCCCCGGAACAACTGGTAGTTTCGAACTGCTGACCGTGAGGTTAGCAGCCCAATTCGTACCAGCGCTCCTTTACTGTTTATACATAACCCTGGAAAAACAGTGTTCTGCAGGTAAATGCATGAATGAAGAGGCTCAGCGAGTATGGGAGGGAGAGTGGGAGTATTCCAGTAAATACATAAAGATTTGAAAGAGGATATTTGTATATGGGTATTTATCTTTGATGAAAACATACCTATGAATGTGGATGGGGACTGGAATCATTAGATGAAACAAAGTGTATGACTTGAATTTAAAACTGATGATCTTCTCTGAAAACATTCACTTAATACACATCAAAACAGTTTTTTTTTAAATGTGTTTTTAAATCATCTACTTATTAATTAAGGAGCTCTGGTAGCAGTGATTATGCAGAGGGCTGCTAATCTCAAGGTCAGCAGTTCAAAACTGCCAGCTGTTCCATGGGAGAAAGATGAGGCTTTCTGCTCCTGTAAAGATTTACAGCCTCGGAAACCCTGTACAGGGTCGCTATGAGTCGGAACCGACTCCACGGCACATAACAACAACAACAACAACTTATTAATTAACCTTTTTATTGGGAATTGAGGGCAGGTTTATAGACAAAATCAACAGTTTTATGTACAACCAATCATCTACTTTGTTTCATCTCAGTGATACAATCCCCTCCAGGCAACAACAGTTATCCTGCTTCCTCCCTATTTGCATTCCACCCTCCTTCCCATCCTTTCGCAACTTTTCCCTTAGGTAAATGTTGTCCTTTTTATTTTGAATAATTGCCTATTCTATATTGATAAGCACTGGACCACACGGTCTGTTTGAACCTCAAGGTCAGCAGTTTAAACTCCTTGGAAATCCTATACAGGGTGGCTATTAGTACAGAACCAATTCTAAGGCGCTTAACAATAAAAGTGAGTATATCTTACTAGTGTTGTTGTCCCCCTTATATATCTATTTACTGCTTGATTGAAGACTGGAGCACAAGGGTGAGTTCCTTTCCAGACCTGAAGAGTGGTCTAGGGCCATAGTCTCGGGTTCCTGCAGTCTTTTTCTGACCAGTAAGTCTGTTTTTTTTTTTTTTTTCCATTATTTTGAGTTGTGTTCCACATTTTTCTCACTCTATATGGGACCTCCTAATGAGATCCCTTTCAGAACAGTTGTTAGTGGTAGCCAGGCACCATCTAGTTCTTCTGGTCTCAGGGTCATGGAGACGGTTCCATTAGTCCATTGGACTAATTGATTTCAATCATTTCAATTCTCATCACTTCTCTTTCTTCCAAACATAGAGAGATCAAAAGTTGCACCTTACATGCTGATTGTGAATTTTCAATACACCAGACACTACTCACCAAAGTAGGATGTAGAACATTGTGTTCGTGGACTAATAATTTATCGCATTTTTATTGCGGTTAAGAATATACGCAGAATTTAAACCAATTCATCGATGTCAACATGTACAATTCAGTGATATTGATAACATTCTTTGAGGTATGTAGTTATTATCATCACCATCTCTGAGTTGTTTTTTCTCCATGAACAAAAACTCACTGCCTCCTAAGCACTGCTAACCACAAGGTCAGTGGCTCAAACCCACCAGCTACTCCTCAGAAATCCTGTAGAGTTGATATGAGTCAGAACTGACTCAACAGCACTTAACAACAACAACAACAACAACAAGATTCTTGTCTAATATTTTGGGTTTCTGGTTGTGAATTTGATCCTATATAGATAGACCTTGAAAGCTCACAAAGCTTAAAGCAGACATTCTTTACTTGTTGTTGTTGTTGTTACGTGCCGTCGAGTCGGTTCCGACCCATAGCGACCCTGTACAGGGTTTCCGAGGGTAAAATGTCTGATTTTAAGCATAGTTTAGGGAGTATTTTTGGTTTAAAGTTTAAAGGTGATCTCAGGGCAGTAGTTTCAGGGGCTTCATACTGTCTCTATCCTGAAAGACTGGATTCCATGAGAATGTTTTATTCCGTTTTATACTTTCCCCCTTTTGATCAGGATTATTCTACAGAACCTTTGATCATAATATCCCGTAGTGCCAGTTGGGCACCATCCACTTCTGATCTTATGGTAAAGGAGGCAGTGGTTCATGGAGGTAAATAGTCACATATTCCAAATCCTCCTACTTTGATTCTGCTTCTTCTTCTATTGTTGAGAACAATTGTTGTGCCTTGGGATGTTGATTGAAAGCTTTTAGGACTCTAGGCACAACTTGTTTTATAATGAGATAAACTTAAGATACTTTAGAAAATGTATTCATCTATTAAAAATACTATGTAAATCTAGAAAAGTGACTATTAATACCTTTCTAAAATGTGAAATACAAGCTATGGACTAGGTGATGTTTCATTAGGTTATACATAAGTTTGCCACGAGTCAAAGTTGACTCAATGGCAACTTACAAGAATAGCATTTGGATATTTATAAGAGAACTATATGATCCTTCTTTACATCATGTATGAGGACGAGTTGGTATATTTAATTATTTCACTCATCTCTGGGGAAAATCTTTAAATATTTTTTGTTTCTTTTTTGGTCCACATGTACTATGAAGATCCTCATTTATAGAATCAACAATAGGGAGCACAGTGGTTTGAGAGGCTTGCTACTGGACTGGAAACCACAGGATCAGCAGTTTGAACCCAGCCGCTGCTCTTGTTGCTGTTGTTAGGTGCCATCGAGTCAGCACCGACCCATAGCGACCTTACACACAGCAGAACGAAACACTGCCCGATCCTGGGCCAACCTCACTACTGTTGCCACGCTTGGCTCCATCGATGCTGCCACTTGGCCAACCCATCTCATTGGGGGTCTTCTTCTTCTTCTCTGACCCTCCACCTTACCAAACATGATATCCTTCTTCAGCGACTGGTTGCTCCTGACAACATGTCCGAAATATGAGAGACAAAGTTTGGCCATCTTGGCCTCCAAGGAGCACTTTGGCTGCACTTCTTCCAAAACAGATCTATTGGTTCTTTTGGCAGCCCATGGCACTTTCAATATTCTCCTCCAACACCACAACTCAAAATCATCAATTCTTCTATATTCTTCCTTATTCATGGTCCAGCTTTTGCATGCATATGAGGTTATTGGAAATACCATGGCCAGGCACACCTTAGTCCTCAAGCTGACATCTTTGCTCTTCAACACTTTAAAACAGCGACTCTACAGGAGAAAAATGACACTTTCTGCTCCCACAAAAATTTGCCGTATCAGAAACCATATACAGGGTCACTATGAGTTAGAACAGATTCTACTGCACTTAACAACAACAAGTCAACAACATGTATAAATTGCCAGTGATTGGTCTCACATTTCAACTGCTGGTGTGGTGCTGTAGGATCAGCACTGGACTTCAAACCACAAGGTATGCAGTTCAAACCCACCAGCTGCTCCTCAGAAACCCTGTAAAAGGTAGCTATGAGTCGGAAGTGACTCGATGACACTTAACAACAACAATAAAGCTAGGCTAAATAAGTACAAAACAAGATACTGACATACAAGGAATTGATATTATGATTGAAAAGACATGATCATTAATTTAACAAATGAAAGGTAATCTTTAAAAATACATTGAACAACGTAATGCTGACTTTGGGTGATTTCACAGTTCAAAGGCAAGAAAAGGAAGATATAAGATGTTCATCAGAGGGAGATTCATCGTTGAGAGACTTTCAATTGGTACAACAAATAATGTACCAGGTTACTCAGGAGGGACTAAGACTTAACTATCCAGTCTTCTTTCTCATACCCACTAAGTAAAGAATTGGTTTTCTGTTGGTATGGTAAGGTATTATGAAGAAGGATCTAAAATGTAGTTGTTGCTGTTAAGTGCTGTTGAGTCGGTTCCGACTCATAGCGACCCTGTACAGGGTTTCCAAGGCTATAAATCTTTACGGGAACAGAAAGCCTCATCTTTCTCCTGTGGAATAGCTGGTAGTTTCGAATTGCTGACCCTGAAGTTAGCAGTCCGATTCATAACCACTACGCTACCAGAGCTCCTTATGAAAACAAGACTGGAAAATAAAGAAGCCAAACAAGGAAGCTGTAAAACTGTTTCAAGTGTATCCCAAGTAAGTTCAGGGTTAATCCCACCAGAGGCTCAATTTAACTCTTTCAATGCTTTCTTCCTTTCCTCTGTTTGCAAGAGAAAGGCCAAAGATTTTAGAGTCAGGAAGACATAGGTCCAAACCCTGGTTCTGCTTTTTTGTAAAATTGTCCTATGGAAACCATTTCACATCTTTGAAGTTCAGTTTCATGCTACAGAGCACGAAATCTGAAGGCTTTGGGCCTATGAACTCCAATCAGACAGAGCTTAATTCTATCTTGTGCCTAGGTTTAAGTGTTCAGATGCCAATTTTTCTTAAGTAACCTGTGTACTTTTGACAGTGAACTGTCAGAGGTAGAAGCAGAGTATTTTAAACTGTGGGTTTGGGTCCACTTCCTCCTGCCAGCCCTGGAAGGAAAATTCGTGAAAACACGCTTTAATGGTTGCCTAGTTGTGATGTCATACCCTAAGAGCCTCAGAAACTTTGAGCTATCCTCTCTGCATCCGTCCCCTCCCTGCTTCCCTAGGCCCAGCCTGTGTATGTGACGCATGGCTGTTGCCAGCTACTGTTGTAGGAGGAGAGGCCTTTGTTCTCTGTTCCTGATAAAACGTCACCACCATGTGGAGATGAAACTTTGGAAACTCAACACATTTCCCTCACCTGGGTGATCTATGTTTGTCTTTTTCTTCCTTCTATATAAGTCTCTATAAGGAGCTCTGGCAGCGTAGTGGTTACGAATCTGGCTGCCAACCAGCAGTTCGAAACTACCAGTGGTTCTGCGTGAGAAAGATGAGGTTTTCTGCTCCCGTAAAGATTTACTGCCTCAGAAACTCTGTACAGGGTTGCTATAGGTCAGAACCGACTCCGCGGCACAAACAACAACATAGACGTCTCTATGTAAGATAAGCACTGGACTGTGAACCAAAAGGTCAGTAGTTCAAACCCACCAGCTGTTCCTCGGAAACCTTATACAGGGTTGTTATGAGACTGAATTGACTTGACAGCACTTAACAACATAATACTTGGGATACACTTGAAACAGTTTGACAGCTTCCTTGTTTGGCTTCTTTATTTTCCAGTCTTGTTTTCATGAGGAGTTCTGGTAATGTAGTGGTTACGAATTGGGTGAAACTACCAGTGTTCCATGGGAGAAAGATGAGGCTTTCTGCTCCTGTAAAAATTTACAGCCTCGGAAACCCTGTACAGGGTTGCTATGAGTCGGAACCGACTCCACGGCACTTAACAACAACAACAAATATATGAAGATAGGGCTTCTTTTTTCCTTTACAACATTCCTCATTTATGAAATAGGCATGAAGGCTTGTGGTGAAGGTTGAATGAGACACATTGTAAGGGTTCCTAGTATTACGCCAGGCAAGTAAAATGCATTCCATAAAGATATTAATACTGTACTAAGAATTTTAATTTCTCCAGAAGCAAGACAAAAAATGTACCTGAGAAGAAAAGAAGGATAAGTCATTCTAGAAAGAGGAAGCAACACGAAAAAAGAAACACAGGTAGGCTTTGTATACCTTATATTGTTGTTGTTAAGTGCTGTCATGTCCATTCCAACTCATAGCGACCCTGTATAGGGTTTCCAAGGAGCAGCTGGTGGGTTTGAACTACCGCCCTTGTGGTTCACAATCCAGTGCTGAGCCTACAGTGCCACACCAGGAGTCTTGTATACCTTACAGGTATAGGATAATGAGGCAATGAGATACACTGGACTGAAGCATTATGAGAAGTATGGATCAATAGGCATCTATACAAATATGTTATTGAAATAATGAATAAATACAGGAATCAGAATTTGGGGGCCAGATACTAATTATTTTGCTTGATTACTTTATGAATTATCAATAGATACTTCTAGCTTGTTTTCCTTCTTGTAAATTTGTGTTATTCTATGAATTTGAACTCACAAATCTACAGACTCCAGAATGCTCTTGCTTGGATTTAACAATATTTCAAAGACATTGGCCCCAAGCACTAACTAATTTCATACTGATTAACCTAGCATAAAAGCATTGCTAAACACAGAGCACTGGCCTCATCAATGGCTGTCAGATCATCTGAGATGGAGAGGTGGAGGTAAACACCTCATGGTCTGTAAGACCTGAAGGCAAATTCCTAGATTGCTCCAGGCTCCATTAGAAGAACAATGCAGATGCTGGAATTCGCAAGAGCTCCAGAAAGTAAGGCCTGCAGGTGTTACTTTGAAGCCACTTTCAGGCAACAACACTGCCATTTGCCACTTCATCAAACAAAAAGAAGACCAAAAGAGAATACAGCTACAATCAGCCAGCTAATATTCAACAATGTTAGCCACATTAAAAGATTAGGCCTCCTTTGATGCTTTTATTCTCTGATTACTGGTCTAGTAATTCAATTTCTGCCTGCTGGTCTCACTATGGGTTGTTAACACTTCAAATTAATATTTGTTGAGCCCGATAAATTGCTAAATTGTGCTTATTTTTCTTCTTTGGTTCCTATTAGATTATATGGTTTCGATTTTCAACTAGTGCAGTTCTGTCTAACATGGCTTCAGTTACACTACCCACATTTTCAGAGCTCAATCGCCACACGTGGTTATTGGCCACCTCATTAGATAGGCAGATCTGGAACATTTCAATGATTGCAAGAAGTTGGATTAAGCAGTACGGAACTAGAGGAACTCTCAACTTTTCTCATGTTGTTGTTGTTAAGTGCCATTGAGTCGGTTCCGACCCATAGTGACCCTGTATAGGGTTTCCAAGGAGCAACTGGTGAGCTTGAACCACCGACCTTGCAGTTCAAATGACTTTGCAGTCTGACGCATTAGCCCACAGCACCACACCAGGACCTTTCTCATACCATAGCATAAATGAAAATGACAACATTTGAAGGGCACTCTACAGTAAACAAACTTATGGTCAGAAATGCATGGTTTATGGGTTCCCACTGCCCCTTTATTTGGCGCAATGCTATAGATAAGCATTGAACTGCTAACCTCAAAGTTGACAGTTCAAACCCACCAACTGCTCCTCGGAAACCCTATAAAGGGTTGCTATGACTACCAGCTGTTCCTCGGGAGAAAGATGAGGCTTTCTGCTCCCGTAAAGATTTACAGCATCGGAAACCCTGCACAGGGTCATTATGAGTCGGAACCGACTCCACAGCACATAACCACCACCACCATGAGTCGGAACCAACTTGATGACACGTAGCAACAACAGCTGGCCCTCAGAGTTTAAGGGAAATGATATATTGCACATATATACCCTATTTTGTGGTACAACCATGTTTCCCTGCATATCAGCCTAGTACCATCAGAGAGAAGTCCTGGTGTGGTGCTGTGGGATGAGCGCTGGACTACAAGGTCAATTTGAATCATAAGGTCAGCGGTTCAAGCCCACCAGTCACTCCTCAGAAACCTTACACAGGGTCATTAGGAGTATGAACTGACTCAAAGGCACTTAACAACAACACCAACAACCATGAGAGAAATGTAGTGGTTTATGCTCTTGAAAAACAACCAATAATTAGCTTTGTATTTCTAACTAAAAGAGTAATCATCACAAAGATATTTAAAAACAAAGACTAAAATCCAAACTAACAGGCTTTCTTGAGTATCATCTACAAGCACGACTTTTTGCTGAATGTTATGACAGACAGTCATATTATTTTTCATTGTCTTGCTTTCCAAAGAACTAGGAAGTTTAACTGGCAATGGAGAACAAAACTATCACTCTCATTTCTGAAATCTAACTAACTCATACAACAGAATATTAGAAATTGTAGGTCAGAAATTTAAGACAATATAAGAGTAAAATGGGAATCTGTATATATTTGTCCTTACTCTCACTCTCTATTGGAAACTTCTCTGACCTTGTAACACAAACCATACTTTGAAATCATATAACATTGCTTTTGGTTTTTTATTTGATTTTGCTTTTTTTCATGTGCTTGAAGAGAGACAATATATATTTTAAAAAATAAAAACAAGAATAAGATGACTTAATTATAACTCATTGAAAGATGCACAGCAGAGCTGAGCTGTACCATGATTTATGTATATTGCAATTATTTGGCAAGTGAATGGAAGCAAGAGGTAAATCTTGGAAATTGATAGTGAAATGTCTTATCTTCATAATGGTTTTCAGATCACTGGAGAAAAATAATGGCTAATCAGGCACCATCAGTAAAGTGCTAAGTGCTAGGGATCTAAGTTGTAGAGCAGGACCTGCTTTCTACAACCTCAGTTTTCAGACCCATGTGTTTCATGGACTATCTAATATCTAAGGCAGAAATGGAAAACTGAGCTGTAGGATAAGCACTGGACTACTAACCACAAGGTTGGTGGTTCAGAAACCTTATACAGGGTCACTATGAGTCAGAGTACCAATAAACAACATTCTTATCAATGGAGAAAAGATTGAGGTTGTCAAGGACTTCATTCTTGGATCAACTATCAACACTCATAGAAATAGCAGTCAAGAGATCAAATGGCATATTGCATTAAGCAAATCTGCTGCACAAGACCTTTTTAAAGTGTTGAAGAGCAAAGATGTCAGCTTGAGGACTAAGGTGCACCTGACCCAAGCCATGGTATTTTCAATAACCTCATATGCATGCAAAATCTGGGCAGTGAATAAGGAAGACCGTAGAATTGATGCTTTTGAGTTCTGGTGTTGGAGGAGAATATTGAAAGTGCCACGGGCTGCCAAAAGAACCAAAAGCAGCCAGAGTGCTCCTTAGAGGCCAAGATGACCAAACTTTGTCTTTCATACTTTGGATGTATTGTCAGAAGGGACCAGTCCCTGGAGAAGGATATCATGTTTTGTAAGGTGGAGGGTCAGCGGAAAAGAGGAAGACCCCCAACGAGATGGATTGGCCAAGTGGCAGCATCGATGGAGCCAAGGGTGGCAACAATAGTGAGGTTGGCCCAGGATCTGGCAGTGTTTCGTTCTGCTGTGCATAAGGTTGCTATGGATTGGTACTGACTCGATGGCACCTAACAACAAAAATGAGTCAGAACCGACTCAATGACACTTAACAACAACAACTGTTGAAGAATTAAAGAAATTACAGAGCTATTCTTATGGCACTATGGGTTAGGCATTGTGCTGCTAACCTCAGGTCTTTGTTTCAAATCCACCAGCTGCTCTTTGGGAGAAAGATGAGTCTGTCTGCTCCTATAAAACTTTAGTCTATGAAACCCTATATAGGGTCTATATGATTTGGGAAGCTAGCTACCCATTGACAATGAGTTCGGTTTGGTTTGGAGACTCAAGAAAATAAAAAAAGGTCCAGCTCTTCTAAGCACTAGACTGCTAACAGCAAGGTCAAGTTTGTCAGTTCCAACCCACTACCTGCTCTGCTGAAGGGAGCAGGAGACAGAGGAGGCTTTCAGTTCCCAGGAAAACTTACATCTGTAGAAACCCTATCCAGAGTCACTGTGAGTCAGAAATTTCCTTGATGGCAGTGCACGTGGTCTTTTAAATTATTCTAATCACTAAGGGGCCCTGGTAGCACAGTGGTTAAGACTTTGACTGCTAACCAAAAGGTTGACAGTTTGAAGCCACCAAAAGCTCTATGGGAGAAAAACAGATGTGGCAGTGTGCTTCCTTAAAGACCACAACCTTGGAAATCCTATGAGTTGGAATTGACTTGATGGCAATGAGCTTATTCTAAGCACCGTTTTACATTTGGCGGCAATAGAGGTAGAAAAAAACGTCATATAGGTTTCTACATACTCCACAAATGCTAATTGAGAAGCTTTGTGACCAAGTACTGCTGTTGGTGCAGACACTGAACAAACCACAGTTTGTGTGCAGGGAGGAAAGACAGCAGGGGGTTACAGAGGTTATTAAGAAAATATAGCAAGAGAAGAAACCATTGGGAACAACATTGGTACAGGAAGATCTCATTGACAAAGAGAAATTTTGAATGGAATCCTAAAGGAAGTGAGGAAACAGGCCTAGTAAATATCTGTGAGAATACCACTGCAGGCAGAAGAAGTAACAAGATCGAAAGGACTAAAAAATGCGTGGAAAAACATGAAGTAAGAGAAACACCTGAAGGCCTGATCACCTATGGCTTTGCAGGTTTGATTTGAACCTTGAGATTGGAAGTCATTCATAGTTTCTGAGCAGAGAATAGCGTGACCTCACTTTTGTTTTTGAATTCCCTTTTGCTGCTATGGAAAAATACAATGTCAAGAGGGGGGAAATAGGTTGACAAGTTAGGACACAATGACCATAGTTCAGATGAGATTTCTTATTGGTTAAGATTAAAGTGGTCGTGGTAGTGAAGTGGACAGGTACTGAGACTACTTACTATCTAAGTGAACTCTTGGGATGTGGGAAAAGGAGTCGTTGTTGTTATGTGCCTTGGAGTCGGTCCCGACTCATAGCGACCCTGTACAGGGTTTCCGAGGCTGTAAATCTTTACGGGAGCAGAAAGCCTCATCTTTCTCCCGCAGGACAGCTGATAGTTTCAAACTGCTGACCTTGCGGTTCGCACCCCGATTCCTAACCACTATGCTACCAGAGAAGGAAAAGGAGTGGTCGCAGATGATTTTCAAGGCTTCAGAAAGAAGTTTGTCATTTATGACGAGAGGAGCAGTTGGGAGGTGCATGTGGGTGGACATACGAGGAGTGGTGGTATTCATGCTAAATTTGTGGTATCTCATAGATATCAAAGTGAAACTATTTAGTAGGCAGCCAGATATACAAGTCTGGGATGCAAAGATGACTTGGGCAAAGATATGAATTTGCGAGTCATTAACTTCTCAGACTTTATTTAAAGCCATGGACTAGATGATCCTTGGGAGTTGAGAGCCCCAGTCTGGACTTGAACCTTCCTCCTCTCAGATGCTGACAAAGACACAAAAAAATCAGAGAAATAGCTGAAATTACTGCTCAACTGCACACAGCAATGCCAGGCAGCTGTGATGCCCCTGGGTAAATACCCAAAGTAGCTAGTAGTTAGCATTTTTTTTCAAAATATTTCAGGAATCAATCTTTCTGACAGTCTTCGAAATGCACAGCAAGGCAGCCTTCCACATGAGTAAAAATAATGCGTGTGTTATCTGGTAGCATAACACCCAGCTCTTTAGCACCAGCTGTAGCCACACTGATGCCTCTTCGGCTTCATTTCTTTTCATTGCACAGCTGGATTAGAGATCAAAAAAGGGCCGAAGAGATGCCAGGGGCTGAGCAGGATTTCCAAAGCCCTTCTGATGCCTAAAAGTAAACTCATTAAAGAGCCTGCAAAATGTCAGGCACCTGTAATTTAGCTTTGCCTTAAAACCTTGCCATCTCTGATGCATTGCACATATAAGGTATAAGGTCATTGAATTTTAGCCAGATGAATTGTCTTTGAGGAGAAAATAACTGACCAGCTAGCCCATGAAGTGTGTTGGGGCTAAAATGAGTGAAATTTGCGTGCTTTTCTGCTCATCCGGAGGTACATGTGACTTGCTTCATGCTGTCAAGTCAGCAGATGGTCCCCAGGGCTGTTTCTACGCTTGCTTTACAGAAGCATCAACACCATGAGAGGATTATATACATCAAGTCAGTTTTAAATAATGGTAATTAGGATGAAAAAACCACTCTGAAAAGTCAGTGCAATCATCAGCACATCTTCTGAGGGTCCATTCGCAACGCGACCTGAATCCACACTTTTAAAGTGCCAAGATAACTTGTCATAGCAAAACACATTACACAGTGTAGCTGTGTAGAGTCCAGCAATCACAAGGATCAAGCAGCTAAGATCATACCCTACAGGCCAAGTATTGTCTCAAAGGAAAGATGGATAGTAATCTAGGGGGGACAATGGTAGCAGCCTTCTCTGTCTAGTACTGGGTCTGAAGCAACAGGAAAAAAAAAAAAAAAAAAAAAAAAAAAAAAACCTGGGAAGGCATTTTAAAACTAGCATTGAAATCTAAATTTAGCATTTTATGTATGAACGAAAAAGCACACGTGATGTCTTCCCTTACTAACAGTTCTTTTGATAAAAGATAACAGTGCATAGCATATTTAATAAAATCACATTGAAGCAAAATGAATTCACATATGGACTTGTATATCTACAATATGTACCCTTAAAATCTTGCATTTTTGAGATGGGCAATGTTCAACTTAACGAATGCTGATAACTTTGACAAAAAAACCATGTGTTTTATTGATGACAGCAGAAAAACTGAAGTCCTGAAATTTGAAATAAAAAAATGCAGAATGGAAACAAATGTGGTAAACTGTAAATGAGCAGCCCCAGTGGGTGACTGAAATTCTGATGTTGACCCAGTAGATGTTAAACAACAACAGAAAAATGTTAATTGGCATTGACCAGAAATAGTTGGCATTCCTAAAGTAGCAAACAGAGCCAACGTAAAGCAAGGAGTGAGTCCTAGGGTGGTGCTGTAGGGTAAGAAATGGACTGCTAACTGCAAGGTTGCCAGTTCAAACCTACCAGCTGCTTCTCAGAAGTCCTACATGAGTCACCATGAGTCAGAAGGGAATTGATGAAACTTAACAACAATGCAATGGAATAACAAAGAATAGCGCTATGTTTTATTTAGTAGTCTAGAATGTAGTATTAGGACTAATAATAGATTTTATGTTGGAGAATTAATAGAAAGAAGTCACTTTAACTTCTAGGTTTGTTTTGGTAATCAGAACCCAGAGCATTTTAATTATGCTAAGAGCTAGACTGCAAGGTTGGTTTAAACCTTAAGGTCAGCGATTCAAATTCACCAGCCACGTGGAGCTGTGGGTTAATGCGCTAGACTGCAAAGCCATTTGAACTGCAAGGTCAGCAGTTTAAGCTCACCAGCTGCTCGTCAGAAACCCTATACAGGGTCGCTATGGGTCAGAACCGACTTGCCAGCACTAAACAACAACAACAACAAGAAGCACTGGATGCAAGGTTGGTGTGAACCATAAGGTCAGTGGCTCAAACTTATCAGCCACTCCTTGGAACCCCCATACAGGGTTGCTGTGAGTCAGAATCGACTCAGTGGTACTAAATTTCAACAACAGGAAGGAACATTATCTTAAAGAACTATATTATCACTTTTCTTAGGGATTCATTTCACAAGTATGGTGATGGAAGTCGGTACTAAACATATGCAGAGGAACCATGAACATTTTTAATTTCTACATTTTTTTAGAGTCGCCTAAACAGAGACAAATTTTTCTGTATAAGCCGTCCTATTCTTTCTGTATTTTGCGTAGTAAAATCTTACTGGCAGTTTACTGTGCATCAGATTGTCTGGCTAGATATTGTAGAGGAAAATAAAAGGGAATAAGAAAGACATCATTCTTTCCACTATGATATTTTTTTTAATTTCACAGAAGAGATCAATTCAGTAAGTATAATGAATAGCTAAAGTCTTAAAGGCAAACAAAGGAGAAAAGTGAATGTTTTCCTTAAAGAGCTCAAAAAGTCTTCATGGAAGAGCTGTCATTTTTATTTTGAGACATACAAGTCACTGAAAAAAAACAAAACAAAACAAAAATACCTTAACAAATTCTTTATTTAGGTCTACACAGCTGCTCCTCGGAAACCCTATACAGGGTCGCTATGAGTTGGAACCAATTCGACAGCACTTAAAAGGAACAACATACACTTCTGAAGGCAGTGTTAGCATCCTGGTGTGGAACTGTAGGATAAACACTCGACCACAGGTCGGTGTGAAGCACAAGATCAACAATTCAAAAACACCAACCGTGCCTTGGAAACCCTATACAGGGTTTGACTCGCTATGAGTCAGAACTGGCAATTAACAACCACTCTTCCCCAAAGAATTCTGCTCTCTTCAATTTACACCATGCCCAAATGACAGTTTTGTCATCCTTGAAGGACTGAATCATTTTCCTTTTAATTGTTCTTCCAGTTTGAGCAACAAAAAGAAGTCTGACCAGGAGACATCAAGGCAAGTGGTCAGGTCCCCTCAGGGCAAATCCCCTTCCAAGGCTAAAACTCAATGGGAATATAAGAGCAGACATGCACTCTGATTGGTGACAACGTTCATCATCGATAAGGGGAAGTGAGGGGAAAACAGCAATGAAGCTGCGAGCTAAGCCCTACAACGTTAAATAGAATCCTATGAACCCGGGCGGAGACCTGGTTGGCTAGCAGTGTGGCAAGACCTGGGGATTCTTGGGCACAGAGTTAGTGACACAGACACAGAGGACTAGAATGGAGAGTGAAGTGTCCAGCTGATAAGAAAGAGAGGGCATAAGCATAAGTACACCCA
>NW_006408536.1:1613456-1638222 GCF_000296735.1 Chrysochloris asiatica
AAAGATAGACAGTTTGTAGCAAAAGGAGGGGAGTGATTGACTTTGCAGTCCAGGAGTGGAGGTCCCTAGGACCATCAAGGGAGAAGAGCGGAGAGCAGGACCCTACCCAGAGAAACAGTGACACCAGAGATGGAGGCAGAGAGGATGACGTGGAGAGATGGAGCAGCTGGGGACTTCAGACCCAGAGAGGGAGAGGGGCTGTGTGCTGACAACTGGTTGGTTGGTGATGCATGGAAGGGATTGTAACCATAGCAATGAAATGATATACGATAGGATGAATGTAAAGCTAATGTTCTCCCATGTAAACTATCATAATAAAACATTAAAAAACAAAGAAGTCTGAAATGACAAGATCAGGGCCATAGGTGAATGGGGTAAGGTTTTTCCAACAAAATTCTATAAGTACCAAGCCCTTGCTACCCTAGAAGAATGAGGTCTTGATGAAAAATTCCTCTAGGCACGTTTCCAGGCCTTTTCCTCACCAAATGCAGTTCACAGTTTTCTGAAAACTTCTTTACAATAAGACCCTGAAATCATCCTGTGTTCTTCAAGAAAATCTATGAGGAATAGATTTTTGGAATCCTAAAAATACTGACCCCTCAGATTCCCCTGGAAGCCACTCTCTTGATTGAACTTTGTTTTGAAGATGCCCTAAGGAGACTAAGACAAGTGTATTATTGAGAGAACTTGTCTGCAGTCATCCTCTGTTCTCAGAGACTTGCTTAAACACATTTTTGTTGAGAGTAAACCTTTGCATGTGTGAGCTGGAACCCTAGTAGTTGTACTTTTTTTTAAAATTTACCCTCGCATTTATAGCCTCTTTTTGACTTGGAATTCTCTGTAGATTTTGGATATTAATATTTTTGTTATGTTACCATTGGAAATAAAATTTTCCACTGCGTCATTTGCCTTTTGGTGGTGGTTATCTGCTGTGAACTCAATTCCATCTCATAGTGACTCACAGCTTTTCTGAAAGAGTTTCATATACGTGTGCATTATCTACATTTCATGCTGGCTTTTTTCACAAAAACATTTCTTCTTCTATGTTATTTGTTTTGTTTACTCTATTACTTTAAATCTATATTATTCGCTTATGATATTTTCTTTTTATTTATTTTCAAATCAATGCATGCTCTGTTTTCTGGTTCCCAGGACTTCTTTGTTGGTTTACTCACTCATTTCGGTGAAATATATTTTCTAGGACTTTCTTGAGAAAGGATACATAGTAGATATATCTAAGAGACTCTGTAGTTGTGGAATATTCTGTATATAAGCCCTTAACCGATGGACTGACTGATGGATTGGTTAGCTAGATAAAGTATTATACATGAAAGCTAATTAAAGCTATTTCCCTTATATTGTTAAAAGAATTACTTCATTGACTTTTTGTTTCAAGTGCTGTTTTTGAACAATCCAATACTATTCTGACATTTTTGATGTCCCTTTTTTAAAAAAATAAATTGTTTTAACTAGCTTTTCTTGGTGTCTCAGTGAGGGATGGCTTGTTACTTGGATGCCCAGGGTTGTGAAGGAGATCTGGGAATTTATAGTTCCTATACAGGTTTTCTACCAAACACTGTTTTTAGGTCTCCTTGACCCCTACAGTTAGAGTTACCTGGTATCTCTAAATCCTGAACCTATCTGGAGTTGCTTCTTAATAGCACCCAATTTCAATATTTTGCATTCTGCTAAATGAACTAACATTCACCTTATACCTTCCCAAATGCTAGAAATATACCTTTTTTTCCCCCCCTGTTCTTGTCTATGTAGCATTTTTATATTACTGTTTGTATGATTTCTGTGATGCTGGGGGGGAGAACTATAATAAGCTGAATGGTTGTTTGGTTCCCCAAAAGGTAGGTCTACTTTAGATAAGAAACTTGTTAATGTCACCTTATTTGGAAAAATAAGGTTTTTGAAAATATAATTAAATTAAGAATCTCCTCCTGGATGATCTGAGTGGATCTTAAATCTAATGATAAATTTCATTATAAGAGACAGAAAAGAGGAAAGTAATATTAAGGTAGGGGCAGAGAATGGAGTGATATGTCTGCAAACCAAAGAATGCTAAGGATTGCTGGCTGCCATCAGAAGTAAGAGAGAAGCATGAACCACATTCTTAAACCCTCCAGAAGGAAATAATCCTGCTGACACATTGATTTCTGACTTCTGGCTTCCAGAACTGCAACAGAATAAACTGTTGTGGTGTGATTTGTTACCGCAGCTCTAAGAAACTCTGAAGCTGCGGCTATTTTATGCAGCTCACTCTGTTCTGACTCATGTTGTTGTTGTTGTTAAGTACCGTGGAGTCGGTTCCGACTCATAGCGACCCTGCACAGGGTTTCCGGGGCTGTAAACCTTTACGGGAGCAGAATGCTTCATCTTTCTCCCGCGGAATGGCTGGTAGTTTTGAACTGCTGACCTTGAGGTTGGCAGCCCAACCGACCCTGTATAAGATTTCTGAAGTGGCAAATCTTTAATGGGGCAGAAAGCCTCATCTTTCTCTCATGGAGAGTCTGGTGGCATCGAACTTCTAACCTTGCTGTTAGCAACCCAACAGGTAACCCACTACTCTACCAGGACTCCTTCTAAGAAACTCATCCAAGCACATATAAACATTTGAGTTCAGTTTACCATATTTAAGTTAAGAAGTTGGTATTATATTGAAGTGTAACGCATACAGTAATATGCACAAATCTTATCTTAATGAACTGCCACAAACTGACCTTAGTCTGTAATCAGCTCTCAGATGGAGAAATACATCAGCATCCCAGTGCCTCCTTCTCACCATCTCCCTTCAGCAAGGGTAAACACTATCCTTATTACTAGTGACATTCATTTTACTGTGTTTTAAACTTATAGAAATGAAATGATACGTATTTCCTTGGTCTGGATTCTGTCACATGATGTTATTTCCGTGATACTCATTCATATTATTATGTCTAAATAGAATTCATTCATTTTTATTAGTGTAAATTATTCTAGAAGTTAACAAACATATCACAATTTATTTAAACAATTGACAGACTTATTGGTAGTTTTTTGTTTTTTAATTTTGACTACTACTGATACTGTAGGATAAGCACTGTACTGAAAGGTCAGTTTGAACTGCAAGGTTAGCAGTTCAAGCCCACCAGCCACTCCTTGGAAACAGGATCGCTCGGAGTCAAAACCAGCTCAACAGCACTTAACAACAACACCAACTACAGATAGTACTTCTATGGATATTATTGTACCCATCTTGTATGTTACTGTGAGACATAATCTTATACCTAGGAGGAGAAAGAATAAACTAATGTACAATTTTAGTAAATACTGACAAAGAGTTTTGCAAAATTATTGTAATAATATACAATCCAATTAGTAGTGTTTGAGAATATCCAAGAAGCTATAGGTATCTTGCTGGTGCCATCATTAAGAATGGGCATACTGCTACAAAACGTCTTGTAGCAAAAGGAGGGGAGTGATTGACTTTGCAGTCCAGGAGCGGAGTTCCCTGGGACCATCAAGGGAGAAGAGCGTAGTGCGGGACCCTACTCAGAGAAGCAGTGACGCCAGAGATGGAGGTAGAAATGATGATATGGAGAGAAAAGGTAGCAGCTGGGGACTTTAGATCCAGAGAGGGGCTGTGTGCTGATGGCCAGGGGGCAGGCTTACAGGGTATACCCTTTGGTTGGTTGATGATGCATGGAGGGGATTGTAACCATGGCAATGAAATGATATACAATAGGATGAATGTAAAGCTTATGTTCTCCCATGTAAACTATCACATAATTCACAATAAACATTAAAAAAAAATGGGCATATTGTAGTAGTCAAATGTTTGTGGGATGGGATTTACTGATAAGAAATCATCAGTGCTTTGCACATGTACAAGGAGGTTTGAAAAAGCTTGTAGAAAAATGAAATTTAATGACAATGGAATTTTCCATAAACTTTTTGAGGCCTCCTCGTATTCAATTCTACATCATTTAAAAAATATGAAAAGGGCTAAAAATGGCACCATTCCTTTCTACCCCCGAAACTCTCTCCCATGTAAGGAACATATTTGTTTCAGTGACCATATGGCAGTCAGTCTACATAGATGACAAAGCTAACACACAAGACGTCATCAGCCTAAGAGGAATGCTACTTCAGAACCATTGGGTCTCACTATCAAAAGTGTTATAATAGTCTTATAATCCCATAAACATAATCAATTTTAATTTTTAAGTGTATTTTTTCCCAAGTGCCACAGACCAAGAATATGTACCTTAAGGGACACTGAAATAAGCTGAATACATTAAATTGCTTATTAAAATTATAACTAAAGCCACATTGCCTTATACATAAGCATCTGAAGGATTTTATAAACTGGAGGCATCATTTAAAAATTGAATGGAAGGGCTTTAAAGCTCATAAATATATAATCAACCAGAGGTGAGATAGGTCCTGAATCTTATGTCACATTAATTAACACCTAGGAGTTCTGTTGACAGTGATTAGTTTATTGGAAAGATCAAGGGCAAATAACACTCTGACTCGTAACACTGAATTTTATTCCTTTGTGTATGCTTTAGTTTCATACCAAATATTACATGGATACAGTTTTGCGGTTACTTGATGGCACTTAACAAGAAGTCAGACTTGACTATTCTAACTGAATACCTTTCGGACGTATGGTATGGCATGTGTTTTCAAATAGATATCAAACTATGGTGGAAATAAATGGAATAGTCACAAACATTAGCTCAAGGTCATTACAATGGCAAGAAGTGCTTATTTAGTTAAAGGTCACGATCTAATGCTTCCATTTACAGGTATTATTCCTATCTATAAAAATAATTTCTCCAGATATTACTTAAATAGTCAACAGGCTTAAATATTTAACTTTTCAATGTTGTTTGATGCATTACCTAATTTGTGCTTTAACTTTGAAGTATGTTAAGGTACATTCAAATGATACATTTTGGGTTTAAATTGTTTAGTCATTGGTGTCCAGTTATTAAAATGTATTCTGATTGCCAGTATCTCTGTAGTGACAGGTGTTCACCAGACAGGAAGGCTTTCTTAGCTCCAGATGAAAGCACTAACCTTGAATTATGCAACAACAATATGTAACAACGCCACACTCCATCCTTATAAATTCAAATCACATGCGCCCCAATTAACCTGAATGACTGGAGGTTTATTACACAGTCATTTTTGTTGCTGTTGTGTGCTGTCAAGGAGCTTCTGACTCATAGCAACACTGTATAAGGTTCCCAAGGAGTAGCTGGTGAGTTTGAACTACTGACTTTGCAGTTCAAACTGACCTTGCGGTCCGGCGCCACACATAGCCATTTAGGTCTATCCAAATGATTTTTAAGAAAGAAGGTGGAAAATCTCCTCAGCATATATTCCAGTTGAATATCCCATGCCACTGGGAGACTAATTTGTAAATATGACTTTGGGAAGGCTGTTCAATCTAGGAAGAGGCCTGCAGTCTAGCACAAAGAAGGAAAACAGATTTCTTGTAATTAAATCAAAGTTTTTTGTGGTTAAGAGAAAATAAAACATCGAACATTTGCTTACAAAGAATTAGGCAGAACAACAAAGAATTTACCATGAAAGAATAGGAATTTAATATATTTACAAAGCCAACTTAAAAAAAAAAATCCAGCACACCACTTAGTTTTCTAAACAAGATTATAATTTGCTTTGCTGTCATTTTGAGTTCAGCTTTGCAAGTATAATACCTGTCTCTCTGTGGGGTAACTTTTACAGTGCAACACTTGTTGCTTCTGTAACAAACTATCACAGATTATGAATGTTGTGATCCTTTTAGCATTATCACTTGTAAATTTCGCAAATTTCTCATATAACCTATAACAATTCTGTTTGGTTTTGTTGGTGAACTGTGATTTAAAAAAAAAAAATAGTGCTAAGGGAAAAGAGGTAGACAATTTTCAATTTTAATACATTTAGTACACATTTAGTCATTTTTAGAACATTCTGTTAGTTTTCATGCTTTCTTGGGAATTGTATTGCAAAGGTAATATTTGTAATTAAATTTTTGCATAATTTTTGCCTGTGAGCTATGTGATTGAAAATAATTTGTTAGGTTCTAGAATGTTTTATTCATTTTACTCAGAAATCTATGTCTGGTACAAGAAATAAGTAATTCTGTTCCTAAGGACTTCCAAAAGCATAAGTTCTGGGTATTTCTCAAAGGCATCAATTATTTAATAATAAATGAAAAAGAGCTTTCTCAGTCTGGGACTCTTTTCTCCTGAGCTTCTCTAGATAATGTGTGTTGAGCTAGGCTTAGTACTAATAACTCTGACTGCACATTTTCCTAGCAGAAAACCAAACTTGGATACCCAATGACTCCAGTGGTTCTCAGACTTACTTGCTTCTACTCTCTGCATTTCTTGTAGAATGTGAAATGAACATAGCTTTCTCAAAGCAGACCCTAGTCAACAAGCACTTTCTAGGCAATTAAAAATTATTGTGGCAATGCGGGTTAGTGCACTGGACTGCAAAGTCAGTTTGAACCACAAGGTCGTTGGTTTAAGTTCGCCAGTCCCTCCGTGGATCAGTCAACCCTACACAGGGTCGCTATGGATCGGAACCGATTCAAAGGCACTTAACAACAATAACAATAAGACATCATCTACTTAAAAAGCTGTTAGCTTCATGGCATAGGAAGCTAATTATGTAAAGTAAAGAGTATCATAATGGAGGTACAGACACAATGCTGTGGAGGCACAAAAGGTTTTTAGAGATTTGGACTGAGTGTCACACTTGTAAATGTATACATGTATTCTCACATTTGTCCTGGAAAACCTCATCCTTTCCATCACCAAAATGAATAATGACTGAAGAATTCTTAAAATCATAAACCTAATACTTTCTGAACTCTTTCCACTGATCACATGCTTAGGAGAAATAAAGATTTCTTATCAGGGACAGCTAGTGCATCAGGGATCATTATCATTGTTGTTGTTGTTGTTGGTAGGTGCAGCCTAGCCAGTTTTGATTCATTGTGACCCTATACACAACAGAACACTACAAAAACACTGCCTGGTCCTGCTCCAGCTTCATAGTTGTTATTACCTTTGAATCCACTAGTGCCACATAGCTACCAATGCTTCAATGTAGCCCAAGAGGACACATATTAGGAAAACACTATTTCTCCGATGGCCATTCCAATTGTTGCCCATCTATTATGTGTGAATTATAATAACTCATACCTAACAGTGGTGCTGTAGGATCAGCACTGGACTGCAAACCACAAGGTCAGCAGTTCAAACCTACCAGCTGCTTCTCGGAAACCCTATACAGGGTCTCTATGAGTCAGAACCAACTTGATGGCACAACAATTACAATTAGAGTCAGTAATCTTTACATAAAGTTACACAAATTATTGAAACCAGAGGTTAAACCTGGTTTTATTAGCAAGTATCTTTTCTTCAGCAACACAAACCACAATCTTTGCCAAGTGAAGCATCCTGGCTCAGTGTTGAGAAAGGCAGCTCTTACCGATTTACCTCAGGGGATGAGTCACAGTGATTACAGTTCTGTTTGTTCTATGGAAAGTCAACAAATGAGCAATGTCCTGGCAACTTAACGTATAGCTCTTTGTATATATAATTAAATTGTCAATGCATCACTCAAAAACCCAGAGCAGTGGCAAAGATTTTTCTGTATTGTATCATTGAAACCATTTGCTAAACTATGACTGAAATGCTACAATGGTTTTGTTGCGATTTAAGAATGGAAGCATGCTAGCCCATCAGTGTGTCGTACTAAAGATAGTGCTGTTTTCTATTCATTCTGGAAAGAGATGGTCATCCTCAGTGCTCTGGACTCACATGCCTTTGTGTGACATCACAAAGACAGAGCTGAGAATGGTCAAGAACAATGGACTCTGAACATAGGAGGTCAACATGACTCGAAATCAACTCCACAGCAAATACACAAAAACCTTCTGGGACACCACCACAGTCACACTGCTCTAAGTCGGACTTCACGAATTCATTCACTAATTCCATTGTGAAACCATGAATATGCCTGCAATGAACATTTCTCTTACACTAACTACAATGAGTTTGTTAAGCAAATTGAGGTGCAACCAACATTGTCAATCACCTGCCTTTCTTCAATGATGCTAAGCACAATATTTTAAATGATTTGAAAATTGAAATAAAAGACAGGCAAAATAGTCTTTCTATGTGAAGATCAGATATAGCCATCAGATAGCAAAAATGACACATTGAGGACCTAACTGATCAGTGGTTTTGTGGAAAAAAACAACGAATAACCTTTCAATCAGGAACACTGGAATTCTTGGTCTGAACTAGCCGCGTCCCTCTATGTCATACTGCTTTCCCATATATGGCTTCCTCCACCTGGCTCGCTGAACTTTACTTCTCCTACATAGCATTTTCCACATGGTTTAATCATCTATTTCTTCTCTAATTATTTGGTTATTATATCTCTTCTCCAACAGACTGAACATTCACTTCTGCATTTGTTCTTTGTTACCTACCTAACATTGTTGCCTGGTTCATAGAAGATTCTCAAAAATATTTTTTGAAAGAAAGATAAACATTTTTGGCCACTTTCTCCAGAGAGTATCTCTTGGGAAACTGGTTCTGCTTAATAATGTAGAATTATGCTTTGTAAGATAAATATTTTGTAGTCATTATATTTATAACCTCTATTTTATAGAATGTAAAGAACATGCAGGCAACGTCATAATGAATTATTTGGGTTGTAAGTTCAGGAAACCAACATGCATTAGTTTTGGTAATAAGGGGAGTTAATTGTTCTTCATAACTCAACTCCGCTTCTCTCTATATTTTTGTTTCATTCTTCTTTCTCTGTATATAAAATGGAATTCAGAATATATGTTCTTACTCACAACTATGCAAGTTACATGTCAAGAAATAGTTACTGCAAGAAGGATCCCTGATGGGGCAAAGGTTAATCAGTTGACTGCTAACCAAAAGGTCAGTGGTTCAAACCCCATCCATCACTTGTTGGACAGCAGAATGGAACTGGAGTCAACTCTTGGAAGATTGTTGTTATTGTTAAGTGTCATCAAGTTAGTTCTGACCCATAGAGACCCTGTATAGGGTTTCTGAGGAGCAGCTGGTGAGCTTGAACCACTGACCTTGCAGTTCCAAGCGACTTTGTAGTCCAGTGCATTGATCCACAGCGCCACTTTGGAAATCCTCTAAGACAAGTTTCCTCTGTCCTCTAAGGTTGCTCTGAGTTGAAATGGACTTAAGGACACACAACAACAGCTTGCAAGTTTTCATCATTTCCATTTAAAAGCTCAGAGTTACATCGGTTGGACATTTCCCAGGAAGCTTGCAGACAAATCAATAATTTGAGGTACGGTGTTGGAGAAGAATATTAAAAGTACCATGGTCTGTCAGAAGAACAACCAAATCTGTCTTGTAAGATTTGCAGCCAGAATGCTTCTTAGAAGCCAGAATGGCCACACTTTGTGCCTCATACTTCAGGCATGTTATCCAGAGAGACCAGTCCCTGGAGAAGGACATCATACTTGGAAAAGTGGAGGGTCAGCAACAAAGAAGACTGCCACAATGAGATGAATTGCCACAGCGGTAGCAGCAATAGGCTCAACTGTAGCGACAATGGTGAGCATCGTACAAGACCTGGCAGTGTTTCATTCGGTTGTGCATAGAGTCTCTGAGATGGAAAGACTCAACCGCACCTAACAACAACACTTACATTTTGAGAATGGATTCAAATCAGCTCAGCTTGGGTCAGAAACCAACCTCTGGCTTCAACTTACAGATGAGGTGGAGACAGCCTTATAATAAAAAGGTGGCTGCTTCAGTGCAACTGCTGTAAAGGCGGAGGTAGAAGGAAAAGTCAGGTCTAAGAGATATGGACATGTTGGACAGGCAGGATTCTGTGAATGGGTTTATGAAGGACACACCTGGCAATTTCACCTGCCTCTGTCATGGACAGCCTTTCAATCCTCCATTTTATGTGTTAATAAAGTAGCAGGTGTGGAAGAAAAGAGTTAGATCTTGATATTAGTAATCTCTGCATTTTGGTGAGGAAAATAATGAAGTCAATGGGCACCGAAATTTACCATTTGGGACGCAGCTGCATGACCCAATTTGTTCTTCTATACATTTTAAAGCTAGTTTTCCCTTTATACACAATAACATAATGATACAGGGGATTGGAGGATTTTCTGTTTATTCTCTTTGTGACAATGTTGAATTTATGATAAAGTGAAGAAGAGAGCAAAGCTGGTTTTATTCTGGGAATTTAGGCATCATATTGAATAATCTCTTCAGAGTGTAACAATAACTGCGGGCTGCCATCTTGCAAAGAGATTATAATGGGGAAAAGTCATACACTGGGAATGGCATAGCCAGAAAAAGCTCCCCTCTGTCCTTTCAAATCAGATGTGAGATAATCACAGAGATAACTATCTTAGCCTTTCAATAATAAATAAATAAGGCATTCTGTAATCATTCTACCCTTGATTAACTTCCACTGGCATTGATTTTAAAAAGACGCTTTGCTTATAGACTCTAGAAGTAGCTTGCAAGAAGAATAGAATCTCTAGGAGAAATGTCATTCTCAATAAAAAGAATTTTTAAAGAGAACACTACAAGCAAGGACTTTATTCCTACTGGTTAATGGAAACATACAATCATATAGTTTCAAGATACCTTGCAGAAATCAAGACCAACCCTTTACCTTATAGATAGAAAACCTAGAGTTCAATGATAAAGAAAGATTTCTATAAGATTCTAGCACATTTGGGGGCCGGGGGATAATAAAGTGACAATAGTTTGTATTGTGGTAAGAAGGAGCTCTGGTAGCGTAGTGGTTATGAATCAGGCTGCTAATCTCACGGTCAGTAGTTTGAAACTACCAGCTGTTCTGCGGGAGAAGGCTGAGGACTTCTGCTCCCGTAAAGATTTACAGCCTTGGAAACCCTGTACAGGGTTGCTATGAGTCGGAACCGACTCCACGGCACATAACAACAACAACAATTGTGATAAGAGCAGATAGGCTTAGCTAAATGAATTTAAAATAATATACATGAAAAATAGTACCACATGTTTCTATTATAATAATCAAATTAAAATCTATATAGGTTACCATTTTTTTAGAAAACTTTATTAATATTTTCTTTCAAAAGTATTTTTCTTCCAATGTATACAAAAAGACAGAGCAAATGTTTATTAAAATTTCTAGATCTTAAAATTGTTGTTGTTGTTAAGTGCCGTGGAGTTGGTTCTGACTCATAGAGATCTAGTATAGGGCTTCCAAGGAGTAGCTGGTGAGCTTGAACCACCGATCACCACACCAGAAATCCGAAATCTTAAATCTTAAAATCAGGTTAATAGATTTTTTAGAGCTGTTGGTAAGTGCTGTTGAGTCGGTTCAAACTCATAGTAACTCTATGCTCACAAACAGGAGGAAACACCAACATCCTCACAATTGTTATGTTTGCTGCCATTGGGTCAACCCATCACATTGAGGGTCTTCCTCTTCTACGTACAAAAGTAGGAGTTAGCAAATTATTGTCCACAATCGGTGTTGGTAAGTAAAGTGTATTGGAAAGTAGTCATGCCTGTTCCTTTACATATTATCTATGGCTCTGTAGGATAAGCACTAGACTGGGAACCACATGATTCTAGTCCATCAGTCGCTCCTTGGGAGAAAGTTGAGGCTTTCTGTTCTCACAAAGATTTACAACCTTGGGACCCATATGTGGAGTCATTATGAGTCAGAACTGACTCGCTGACACTTAACAACAACTTTTTCTCTACAACAATAGAAAGAAGCAGTTTCAACTTAGATCTCACACCCATGAAGAAAAAGAGTGTGGCTCTTAGAACGTATTTTCTAAATGGTCATCTTCTACTATTTTTGGTTATTTCACAAATATCAATAAAATCCCATTAATTATTTTTAAATTGTTTCATAATCAAATATTGCATTACATGTGATGGGGGTATAAGTATCAAGTAATAAACAACATTCAAGCTTTCTGAGTCATTAAGATCGAAATTGTACAGACACTTTAAAATTGTACATGCAGTTTTAATACTAAAGACAATAATAACTAGTTAGAATGTTGTTAAGTGCTGTCTAGTTGGTTCCAACTCATACGGACTGTGTCTAGGGTTTCCGTGGCTGTAAGTCTTTGCAGAAGCAGAAAACCTGGTCTTGTGGACCTTGTGGTTCACAGTCCATTCATTACTTATTCTCAGTGATCATATTTAGTCAAAATAAGAGATTAATTGTTATATGTAACTGAATTATGTAAACTAAATTTTTCTCACCTAAGAAAAAACACAACAACAATAGACAAGCAGTGCTGCCTACATGAAATGTGGATGCATGGACAGTTGACTATGCTGTAATGATGTTCGGACAATAATTGCATATCTGAAACATGAAAAGAAGGTTTTAAAATCACTTCTTCTCTAAGAAGGTTTAAGCTTGCATCACAGCTCTAAAGGGATAGAAATCAAAGATAAGCAATCTATGGTTTACACATCTATCTTCTTGTGAAACCATAGAATGGAATTCGTTCCCTATTTGAAGGATGTAGGTTTCAAAATTAATGATTTTCACACTAATCCTTCCATACTCTTTTTGGTATCCTGTTGTTGTTGTTATGTGCTGTGGAGTCAGTTCCAACTCAGAGCGACCCTGTACAGGGTTTCTGAGGCTGTAAATCTTTATGCGAGCAGAAAGCCTCATCTTTCTCCCACGGACCAGCTGGTAGTTTCGAACTGCTGACCTTGCGGTTCACAGCCTAATTCGTAACCACTACGCTACCAGAACGATGTGCCAAAAGGGATTCTGGTAGCATAGTGGTTACCAGTCAGGCTGCTAATCTCAAGGTCAGCTAGTTTTAAACTATTATCTCTGATTTTAAAGAGCTGACAATGTCAGGTACTAAAAATTTCCTAAGAACTTCTGAGATATTTATGTAGCACAGTTCTTTCCGTTTACAGGAACTGCAGCTTAGATTCATTCAATGCCTGTGGAATTCCTCCTAATGAGTCCATGTTTATAGGATGCCAATATTTTCTAGAAAGCAGGTGTTTGTTTCATCACAAAATTATTCCTGGCACAGAAATGCATAAAAACTTTACATCTTGAGGAATTTAAAATATTGATAGCTCTATATTGAAGCATTTGAAGTAATGTGAGAATCTGTCTTAATGTGAAATTTTACTGTGAAGAAACAACAGAGCAGAGGAGTTGCTATATCTCCAAAAGCATCAAATGGCACATCAAGGTCAGACAAGATTATTTTCACTAAAGAAACTGATCCTATGAGCATACCATAGCAAATAGCCACCCTTAGAAAGTGTTTAAAACCATAGGATGCTAGATCTGGATGGGATCTTACCAATTGTTTTCTAGCTTAAGAAATCAATTGAGGTGAGGTGAGAGACAATTCTAGGATATTTGAAGAGAGAAGAGGATCAATATATCACTTGCTCCATGCCTTGGATTCAAGAATCCTTCAAAAGTACACTTAAATACTTTACAAATGAGGTTATGTTTTCACTCAAGCAGCTATTGATAGAACTGAGGAAAACGAATTCATATCTTTTAAATGTGTGGCCAATTATGAGCCCATATTAACTGTGCTATATACAATGTATTGATATTTTAAGTAAATTTCACCACTACTTTGTGAATAGTACAAAATACATCGTTTTGTGTTAAAAACGTCAATAAGTTTATATAGGAACACTTTATGTATACTTTTGTAATCCTGACTTGATATGTAATTTAAAAATACATATGTTCCCCAAAAGCTAGGCCTGGTCTTGGATTATCTGAACATCTGAGAGGTTCCGGGGAAGTAGGGGCTAAGGTAACATGGCAATGAAGGAATGGTTCTGCATGAAGAGTAAACAGGGGACAAAGTTATGAAAACTTCTTAATCATTACCAAAGACCTTGAGGAAATGAGTCATTGGGCTGTATTTAGGCTTAGTACCACAGTTTCAGAGTCCTGGTGTAGCGATGTAAGATAAGCACTGGACACCTAATTGAAAGGCAGGCAGTTCAAATCCACCAGCTGCGTCTCGGAAACCCTATACATTATCGATCGATAAGAGTCAGAACAACACTTAACAACAATAACAATGACCACAGTCACAGGAGACAGCTAAGTCAATTGGCATAATATACTTCACAAAGACAATGTTCTACATCCTACTGTGATAAGTAGTGATCAGGATCTTGAAAGTTTGTGGGCAGTTCCTAAGATGCAACTATTGATCTCTCTCTGTCTGTTGAAAAACTGAGTGAAGAAAAAGACTTAAGGGAACAATTGGTCCAAAGGACCTCCACTACTCTAGACCAGAAAACTGAGATGGAGTCTGACTACCAGTACCAACTGCTCTGATCAGGACCACAGAAGGCCCAGGACAGAATGGGAGAAAAATGTAGAATAAAATACAGAATCATAAAAAAAAAGATGAGATTTACGGGTCTTATAGAGACTGGTGAAACCCCGAAACTGTGACACTCAGACATCCTTTAAATCTGGAATTGAACCCACCCTGGGGATCATCTTGCAGCCAAACAACAGACAGGCCTACAAAGTGTACAGTAACACGGTTGAGGAACACACTTTTCAGAAAAATTAACCATACAAGATCAAAAGAACAATATTTGCCCAAAAACAAAGTTAAGAAGGCAATAGGGACAGAAGTATTTTTGTCTTCTTTACATTGAGGCGCAAAATGCTGAAGGCTGTATAATCTTGTATCTTCCTTCATCAGCAATTTCTTCCAGCTCTCTTAGCTTGCAGCCAAGTTGCATCATCTACATATCGAAGATTGTTAATGAGTCTTCCTCCAATCCTGTTGCCCTCATCTTCCTACAGTCTAGCTTCTAGGATATTTGAGCAGCATACAGATTGAATGAGTATGGTGAAAGTATAAAACCCTGATGCACACTTTTTTTTTTTTTTTAATAATTTTATTTTAAGCCACTCAGTATCCCCTTGTTCTTTTCAAAAGACTGTGTCTTGGTGTATGCACAGGTTCCTCATGAACAATGAGGTGCTCTGAAATTCCCATTCTTTGCTGTGCTACTCATAGTCTGTTATGATCCACACAGTCAAATGCCTTTGCATAAGCAATAACACACAAGTAAACATTTTCCTGATATTCTCTGTTTTTAGCCAACACCCATAATGCCACCTCCTCCTCAGAATTCAACTTGACTATCTGCCAACTCACTCTCAGTGTACTCCTGCAACTAACTGCTTATAAAACATCTTCAGCAAAATTTTACTTGCATATGATATTAATGATATTGTTCTAGGATTTCTGCATTCTATTGTACTACATTTCTTTGGAATGGGCACAAATATGGATCTCTTCCAATCAGTTGGCCAGGTAACTGTCTTCCAAATTTCTTGGCATAGACAAATGAGAGCCCCCAGCCCTGCATCAGTAGGCTGAAACATTTCAATTTCCATGAATTCCTGCAGCCTTGCCTATTTTTTTATTTTTAATCTCCAACAGACTTATTTGTTTTGAAAGGATTGAATTGTAAGGAAAGGAAAAATGAGGCAGGGAAAAAGTATGGAATAGAATATAAATACCAACGTAAGCCGTTTTGCTAACTGTTTAATAACCACAACTAACTAGCGCAGAGAAGGCCCCTGTACAAAACAACACAATGAAGGGTCAAAGATGGAGGTGTTCCCTTAGCAAGGCTGAAGATTTCAGTGTCTGGTATTTGGAATTGAGGCTGCAGTCCTTGGTTTTGGATGGATTACTGGGTGTGTGGGCCCAGTCCATGCTTTAACCAGATTTGAACAGAAGAATGGCCACTTGGCCCAGGTAGAAGTAGATGAAGTTCTTAGTTTCATGTGTCACATAACTACCAAAGTTTCTCCCCACCATGCAGTGCTAGGTGGGGTTGTACTTCTTGTCAAATTCCTTCTTGATGTGGGCCGCGATGACCTTCTTGATGTTGTATTTCTCCAGCGCCTGTGTAGGGCACTCCACCGAGTCCTGTTGCATCTCCTCCGACATGTTGGCATTTTTGATCACGGCCCTTCCGTCACACATGGTTCCTGGGGAGCACACACGGGCCGACTGCGGTGGTCTCCTGAGGTAGGGTTTAGAGCAGCTCAAGCCTGGTTAGTGGTGCTGTCTGTCGGTAGTGAAGCCATGGTGCATCTCCAGCCTTGTCTTTTGCTAATGCCTACAGTGCAGCTTGGAATTCTTCCTTCAAAACCATTGGTAACTGATTATATGCGACCTATTGAAATGGTTGGGCATCAATCAGTTTTGGTACAGTGACTGCGTATTCCTTCCGTCTTCTTTTGATGCTTTCTTGCATCATTCAATGTGTTGTCTATGGAATCCTTCAATATTACAACCTGAGACTTGAATTTGTTCTTCAGTACTTTCAGCTTGAGAAATGTTGAGCATGTTCTCTTCCTTTTGGTTTTCAAACTCCAGGTCTTTGGATATTTCACTGTAAGACTTTACTTTGTTTTCTCAAGCTTCCCTTTGAAGTTTTCTGTTCAGCTCTTCTACTTCATCATTTGTTTTAGTTACTTCAGCTTCTCTATGCTGGAAAGCACATTTCATAGTCTCTTCTGATATCCATTTTGCTCTTTTCTTTCTTTCCTGTCTTTGTTTCAATGAACGTTTGTTTTCTTCCTGTCTGATGTTCTTGATGTCATCCCGCAACTCTTTTTGGCTTTCTGTCATTAGTGTATAATGCATCCAAGCTGTTCTTGAGATGATCTCTAAATTTAGATGGAATATACTCAAGGTCATATGTATTTTGGCTCTAATGGAGTTGCTTTAATGTTTTTCAACTTCAGCTTGAACTTATATATGATCAGTCTGTCCATGGTCTTGTTTTAGCTGATGATATTGAGTTTCTCAACAGTCTTTTTCCACAAATACAGTTAATTTGCTTCCTCTGTATTCCATTTTTATAGTCACTTTTTATGCTGTTGAAAAAGGCTTTTGCAATGAATAGGTCATTGGCTTTGTAAAATTCTATCATGAGCTCTCCAACAACATGCGTATCACCAAGGAAATATTTTCCAACTTCTGATCATTCCTCTTTGTTTCCAACATTCGCATTCCAATCACTATTAATTACTGATTCATCTTGATTGCATGTTTGATAAATTTCAGAATGAAGAAGTTAGTAGAATTCTTCAATTTCATCATCACTGGCTTTAGTGGTTGGTGTGTATATTGAAACAATCATGGTACTCAACTGATCTTCCTTGTAGGCATGTAGATGTCATACTATAACAGACATAATTATACTTCAAGATAGATCTTGAAATTCTCTTTTTGACCATGAATGCAACGTTCCAGACATAGTAAATCATATGATTGCTCGATTCAAAATGGCCAATATCAGTCCATTTCAACTCACTAATGCCTAGGATATTTATCTTTATCTGTTCTATTTCATTTCTGACAATTCCAATTTTCCTACATTCATACTTTGTACATTCCACATTCTGATTATTAATGGCTGTTTGTTGCTGTTTCTTCCTATCTTGAGTTGTGCCACATAGATAATAAAGGTCCTGGAAGCTTTGCTCCATTCATGTCATTAGGGTCAACTCTACTTTGAGGAAGCAGCTCTTCTCCAGTTGTATTTTGAGTGTATTCCGACCTGGGGGACACATGAAGAGGGGCTCCAAAAGGGCATTATTGTTTTTAATTGTCACTGAATCAGTTCTGACTCACAGAACTGTATAGGGTTACCAAGAAGCAGCTGGTGGGTTTGAACTACTAAACAGAAATTAGCAGTTCAAAACTTATCCTACAGTGCCACCCCAGGACTTCAGAAGGGCAAGATTTTGCTGCTCTTTAGAAATTTCCCAGTGGATAGATATTCTCTCCCTTTCCTTCTTACTAGTCTGTCTTGTTGTTGTTGTTATGTGCTGTGGAGTCGGTTCCGACTCATAGTGACCCTGCACAGGGTTTCTGAGGCTGTAAATCTTTACAGGAGGAGAAAGCCTCATCTTTCTCCCGCGGAACCACTGGTAGTTTCGAACTGCTGATCTTGAGGTTCGCAGCCCAATTCGTAACCACTACGCTACCAGAGCTCCTTAGTTGGTCTGTCTTAGTCTATTTTTTAAAATTGATATCCCAAAAGGATAGGTGAGTCAGTGAAGATGAAATTTGAACTAAGAGTCCCTGAGTTACAATTTAATGCTTATCACTCTCAGTCAGATTGCTTTTTAAAACATCAAAGTTTTTCTAAGCAAAACTTAAATCCTATTCAAACATACTTCGTTTGCTCTATTTGACTTAAGGCTTAAATATATATCATGTTTTTAAGCTAATCATTATTTAAATTGGTTTGAGATGTAATTTGGAAAATGTAATGAGAAATCCTGACATGATGAATTTTCATCAGAAACTAGATTAACAGAATATATGAGAAAACAGCTTATATTTTACTTTTTTTTTTCTTATTTTTTCCTCTAAGTTGGAATTTTAACATATCCACAATAGTTATTGTTTGACCTCTAATACACAAAATTATGTAATTCATATATGAGTCCTGGAGTGGCACTGTAGGATAAGTATTGGACTGATAACTACAAGGTTGGCAGTTCAAACGCACCAGCCGTCTCTCAGAAACCCTATTCAGGGTGGTTATATGTCAGAACCAACTCAACCGAATTTAACACTAGCAATAACAATGAATCATGCTGCTCTTTCAGAGTGATCTTCTATAGGGTTTCCAAAGCTGTAAATCTTTGTGAGAAAAGAAAATCTTATTTTTCTCCTGCAGAGTAGCTGTTGTATTCAAACTGCTGACCTTGCAGTTAGCAGCCCAATGTATACTACACTACACTACCAGGGTTCCTTAACAACAAATCATAGAAGCTATCAATGAATAAGGCGTAGCGTAGTGGTTACGAATCGGGCTGTGAACCTCAAGGTCAGCAGTTGGAAACTACCAGCTGTTTCACAGGAGAAAGATGAGCCTTTCTGCTCCCTTAAAGATTTACAGCCTCGGAAATCCTGTACAGGGCTCCTATGAATCGGAACCGACTCCACAGCACATAACCACCAAGATTATCAGTTGACTGCTAACCTAAAGGTTGGTGATTCAAACCGACCAGTTGATTCTTGAAACCTTATATAGGGTCACTATGAATCAGAACTGACTCGACGGTACGTTGTGTTCATTTCCAATAAAATGAATGGGACGGGTGAAAAACAACAATGAGAATTGTATAAAATAGCTTTAAAATAAAGCCCTCACATATGGGAAAGCTTTCAGAATATATACTTGTGATTTCAAAACTGTGTTTATTTATCTTCAATGCAGTACATATTAAAGAGAAAAAACACTTGTGTACATTTCCACTTTCAATTGTATTAGTGTCATTGATACCAGTTGTAAATTATTAAAATTGGAAAGTATTGAATGAATTCACTAGAGCTACAGGGCTACAGTGGCATTAATTAGCATATCCCTCGCATCTAAAGCTATCTATCTATCTATTCTAATAAGCAATATAATTCATAGAAACACAATTTAAAAATTATTTGATAATAACAAAATGTATTCATAGCTAAACCTATGCCTTTGGCATAAAAAAAAAGATAGAGATAGGCCATACTTCATTGGTTATATATCTTCCAAGTTTGTTTGTTTGCTTTATTTCATGTCTGCTTCCAAAAAATAATTTTGAGGTAGATTATAATAAAAGAGCCATTCAAGAAAGTTGTTAAAATGAAGACAAATTATCAAAAGTGTCACAGGAGTAGAAGAAATGGTGGTTGAGGGTGGAGTGAAGTGCTTATTTATATAAGAAATACTAGCTAAATATAGTTACTTTAGGTATATACTAAATTTAACCTGTAATTCCCGGAATCCAAGACAAATTAAAAAAAAAAAAATCAAGATGACTTATGTAGTGTTAATTGTCTATCAGAGTCTTGCTGTGGTGCTATAGAATAAGCACTGGACTGCTAAACACTAGGTTGGCAGTCCATACCCACTAGCTGGAAACACCATACAGGGCAGCCATGAGTTGGAACTGACTCAAAGATACTGAACAACAGCAACAAAAGTTGAATATCAGTTCATCAGCATAGACAAATCCAAGCTTTAAATCTAAGGGACATAGATTTTTAAAAAACAAAAAAACCCCACGGATTCTCCCATAACCATCACTTACAAACATAATGTATGGCATTTACAATATTCAGTAAGGTTTTGGAGAAGTCACTGAAACATTTTTCAGTTGACTATTTGGTATGCCAAAATTTGATAAAAAGATAAAATAATTGCTGCTGTGGTGACCCAACAGGCTGTATATCACAGATCTACAATGATTGTATCAGTAACAATTTCTAGTAAATGTGCTAGTTAATAAAACTTAAAAAAAGAAAGTATTTTAAACAACTTAATAGAACAAAAATATTGAATTATGTGAGAGGATGGAGACTTTAAGTTAAAATAATGCCTTGAAAACCTAGTGTAGTAAATTGAATAATTATGCCCAAAGATGTCTTAGTTCTAATACGTGGAATTTGTTAGTGTTACTTAATCTGAAGAAGAGATTTGATGCATTAGACACTAAACACCAGAGACCAGAAGAGTTGTGGGATGACATCAAGAACATTATACAGGAAGAAAGCCAGAAAGAAGGAAAAGATCAAAATGAATGTCAGAAGAGACTCTGAAACTTGCTCTCCAAATAGATATATTAAGCAAATGTAAGAAGTGAGGAGGTACAAGAGTTAAACAGAAAAATTTGAAGGTCAGCTTGAGAAGACAAAGTCAAATATTCAAAACAAAATGTTCAAAGACCTGCAGTTAGAAAACCAAAGGGGAAGAACACTCAGCATTTCTCAAGCTGAGGGAACTGAAGAAAAAATTCAAACCTCAACTTGCGTCACTGAAGAATACCGTGGGCAAATGATTGAATGATGCAGAAAGCATCAAAAGAAGATTGGAGATATACACAGAGTCACTGTACCAAAAAAAAACAGTCGATGTTCAACCATTTCAAGAGGTAGCATATGATCAAGAACCAATGATCCTGAAGGAAGAAGTCCAAGGTGCACTAAAGGCATTGGCAAAGAACAAGGATGTGGGAATTAATGGAATACAAATTGAAATCTTTCAACAAATTGATATGGCACTGGAAGCACTCACTCATCTATGCCAAAAAATTTGGAAGACAATTACCTGGTCAACTGACTGAAAGAGATCCGTATTTGTGCCCATTCCAAAGAGAGGTGACACAATGGAATGCGGAAATCATCAGGCAATATCATTGATATCCAATGCAAGTAAAGTTTTACTAAAGATAATCCAAAAACAGCTGCAACCATATATTGCCAGAGAACTTCCAGAAGTTCAAGCTGGATTCAGAAGAGGACATGGAATGAAGGCTATCATTGCTAACATTAGACGCATCTTGGCTGAAAGCAGAAAATACCAGAAAAATGTTTGCCTGTGCTTTATTGACTACACAAAGACTTTCGAGTGTGTGGATCATGACAAGCTATGGAAAACATTGTTAAGCATGAGTGTTCTGGAACACTTAATTGTGCTAATGAGGTACCTGTACATATATGACAAGGCAGTTGTTCAAACAGAAGAAGGGGACACCGTATGGTTTAAAATTGGGAAAGGTGTGCACCAGGGTTGTGCTTTTTCACCATACTTATTCAATCTGTATGTGAAGCAAATAATCCGAGAAGCTGGATAATATAAAGAAAAATGTGGCATCAGGATTGGAGGATGAATCATTAACAATTTGTGATATACAGATGATACAACCTTGCTTGCTGAAAGTGAAGAGGACTTAAAATATTGATGAAGATCAAAGACCAAAGCCTTCGATACGGGTTGCTTCTCAATGTAAAGAAAACAAAAATCCTTACCACTGGACCAATTAACAACATCCATATGAATATGGAAAAGATTGAAGTTGTCAAAGATTTCATTTTGCTTGGATCAATCAACACTCATGGAAGCAGCAGTGAAGAAATCAAACGATGCATTGCATTAGGCAAATCTCCTGCACAAGATCTCTTTAGAGTGTTGAAGAGCAAAGATGTCAGTTTGAAGACAAAGGTGCGCCTGACCCAAGCTATGGACAGTGAATAAGGAAGATTGTTGAAGAATTGATGCATTTGAGTTATGGTGCTAGAGGAGAATATTAATAGTACCATGAACTGCCAAAAGAATAAACCAATCTGTGTAGGAAGAAGTATACCCAGAGAGCTATACTTGGAAGCCAGGATGGCCAAAGTTCATCTCTTATACTTCAGACATATTATCAGGATGAACCAGTCGCTGGAGAAAGATATCATGTTCAGTCAAGTGGAGGGTTGGAAAAAAGATGAAGACACCCAGTGAGATGGATTGGTACAGTGGAAGCAGTGATGGGCTTCGGCGTAGCAACGATTGTGAGGTTGGCCCAGGACTGGGCAGTGTTTCCTTCTGTTGTGCATAGGGTTGCTATGAGTAGGTACCGACTCGATGGCACATGACAACAACAAGACAACAACTAAATCTGGAGTCCTGGTATGATGCTGTAAGAGACACACTGGACTGTAACCACAAGGTCAATGGTTCAAATCCGTGAGCTGCTACTCGAAAACCCTATACAGAGTTGATGTGGAAAACACTTAACAACAACAACAGCAAACCCTAATTTGGGAAAAGGGGCTTTGCAAATGTGATGGTTTTGCGACGGGGAGTTTATCCTTTATTATCTAAGTGGGTGATCCCATGAAAAAAAATATTACCAACATTTACTTTGCAAAACAAACAAACAAACAAACAAAAACACTTTAAAGTATCATGTGTTAAAGGATTTTTATGCAGTACGTAAAAAATCTATTGCTGAGTGCTTGGGAGGTTAGCAACAAAAACCCTCCAAACTTAAAACCTAATCAGCATTTTTATATCTATTAAAAATCCTAAGAGAAGGGAACAAATCTTTACAGCAAGGATCATTCCCACCCCCTCCATATACAGAGTAGACAGGGATGGGTAACTTGGATATTGGCTATCCAAAATGGAGGGGGGGGGTGCGGGCTACAAAGGCAAGAAGTGACTGACTTACAAGCTTTCAATAGGGAACCTAGATCCAGAGGGCACGGAGGAAGGTAAAATCTCTACTGAGTAGTATCCAATCTGTCTAGGTGGGGCTGATGAAAGGAAATGCGGATAGGTCTTTTGTGATACAATAGTGAATAATTGTTATCAGGTCTGATTGTGAGGGTTAGAAATGTAAATAAAGGTAGATGTTTTATAGCAAGGAGGGGAGTGATTAACTTTTCAGTCTAGGTGAGGAGGTCCCTGGGACTATCAAGGGAAAAGAGCGGAGAGCGGGACCCTACCCAGAGAAGCAGTGATGCCAGAGATGGAGGCAGAGAGGATGAAGTGTAGAGATGGAGCAGCTGGGGACTCTGGACACAGAGAGGGAGAGGGGCTGTGTGCTGACAA
This sequence comes from Chrysochloris asiatica, assembly GCF_000296735.1. Taxonomy (NCBI): domain Eukaryota; kingdom Metazoa; phylum Chordata; class Mammalia; order Afrosoricida; family Chrysochloridae; genus Chrysochloris; species Chrysochloris asiatica. The sequence goes on from NW_006408536.1 coordinate 1,636,949, forward strand.
CCGGGGGAGGGGAGGCATGCTTGCAGGGTATACCCTTTGGTTGGTTGATGACGCATAGAGGGGACTGTAACTATGGCAATGAAATAGTATACGATAGGATGAATGTAAAACTAATGTTTTCACATGTAAACGATCACATAATTAACAATAAAACATTAAAAATAAATAAAATAAAATTGGATAGAGAAAAAAAAATCCTAAGAGAATAATTTCAACGCTAGTTAGGAATTCTTCTGCCTTTTCCTATCATATTTTTGATAACATTTTCAGTGTTCTTATTATACTTTAGATAACATTTTCAGTACTCTTTGTAGTATTCTTGGGAAAATTATGTCAATGGCTGACTTTAGAATATAGGGCCCAGTGGGAAAATAGGGTTTCTTCCTCCTCTCTTGGTGGAAGATTGACTTTTATTGTAATGTGCACAATCTGTGGTTTGTTGTGTACCTGAACCAGTAGCAGACATCACCAATTCTCATTTGAGAGCTGATTATAAAATATTCATTCAAACCTCGATGCAGGGAGCAGCAAAATAAGCAAGAGGCAACAGTTCTTCAACTCAAAATACCATATTAGTGGCGGTACAGTGGTGGAGTGGCCTACTAGGAGTGTCACTCCTTACATGACTGAGGGAAACCCTAGAAACTAAAGAAATACACACACTACCAATCGCAAGATCACCAGTTCAAACAGATCAATTGCTCCTTGGAAACTCTATAGAAATCTATGCATCAGAACCAACTAGACAGCACTTAATAGCAATAAAAAAGCAGCCACATGGAATCCTGCTGTGGTGTTGTAGGATAAGCACTGAACTGCTAACCAAAAGGTTGAAGGTTCAACCCCAGCAGTCCTTGAAAACCCTAGGCGGAGTCAGAACCAACTCGATATCACTTAATGAGAACAACAGATATATTCAGCACTCATCTGTCAGTTTGTTATACAGTGGTGGCTTAGATATTGCTATGATGCTGTGCTACCAATATTTCAAATACCAGCAGGGTCACTTTTGATTGACAAATTTCAGTGGAGCTTCCAGGTTAAGATAGTCTAAGAAGAAATGTCTGGCAGTCTATTTCCAAAAACCAGCCATTGAAAATCTAATGGATCACAATTAGAATACTGTCCAGCTAGTGCTGGAAGATGAGTCCCTAATTTGCAAGACACTCAAAATATAAGGTTAGCGGTTCGAAACTACCAGCCGCTCCGCGGGAGAAAGATGAGGCTTTCTACTCCCGTAAGGATTTACACCCTCGGAAACCCTGTACAGGGTC
>NW_006408536.1:1638752-1643893 GCF_000296735.1 Chrysochloris asiatica
CTATGGGTTGGTACGGACACGATGGCACCTAACAATAACAAAGGTAAACACTGAGTCCTGGTATAGTGCTGTAGGATAAGCACTGGATAGCAAGGTCAGTTAAAACCACAGATCAGTGGTTCAAACTCACTAGCTGATCCTTGGAAACATGATACAGGGTCTCTGTGAGTCAGAACTAACTTGAAAGCACTTAACAACAAGGCATATACAGTAAGTCCTTGGAAAAAGCTCATATCAAGCAAAGTCACAGTATATATTTTTTTCTGCAATGAAAATTAGACTTACATTTACATGTCTTTCCCCATTAGCTATCTGCATATATGTTTTTGGAAGAGCTACATGACAATTGCTTTTACTAAACACATCTATTCATTAAAAAATGACTTGTGCCATAAACTGTTTTGTGTTAGTCATTAACTTAGAACATTTTGTGTGCATGTGTGTATGTGTGTGTGTACATATGTCAGCCAACATTCTGAAATTCTGAGAACTTTAAAAATGATATTATTGTGCAGAATACTTTTTTTCAATATTAACATGACACTTTAATAATATGTCACTTTCTAACAACTAAAAACTCAGCAAAGACATGGAAGCACTGTGGTGCAATAGTGAATAATTGCTATCAGGACTGACTGCGAGGGTCTGAAGTGTAAAGGTAGATGTTTTGTAACAAAAGGAGAGGAGTTATTGAAAGCTTGTAAGCCAGTCACTTCTTTCCTTTGTAGCCCCCCTGCCCCATTTTGGGCAGCCAATGTCTAAGTTGCCCATTCTTGTCAACCCTGTGTACCAAGGGGGTGGGGATTGATCCTCTCTGTAAAGATTCTTTCCACCTTTTAAGCTACTACATCTATAAGTATAGGTCAAGTTCATCAAATTGTAGCAGATTTAACTTTTTTTTCCCTCTTCTTTCTTCCTCTAGCAGAGTTCTGATCATCCAGCTATTGAAGCCAGGTCAAGCGGGTACTGTCTACAAATAGCGTGTTCTTGTGCATATCCCCTCACTTCATATCAGCAGGATGTTTCACTCTCCACTCTAGTCCTCTGTGGTCATGTCCCTGTCCCTGGGCCCAGGAGTATCCAGGTCTCACCATACTGCTGGCCAATCAGGTCTCAACCCAGTTTGACAGGAGTCTATTGAACATGGTCGTGCTTAGCTCACAACTTCATTGCTGTTTTTCCCCCACTTTCCCTTATCAGTAGACCAATCTGGTCACCAGCAAGATTACATGCCTGCTTCTGTATTCCCTTTGAGTTTCAGTCTTGGAAGGGGGCTTGCCCTGAGGGGACTTAATTGCTTGCCTTGATGGCTCCCCAGTGAACAACTTGCTTGTTCTTGTAGCAGTCAATCAGACTGCCCTTATTGTTTTCTATTTTTCCTGCTGGTCTTACTTTCAAGAAGTATTCTGTTCCTCTAGCTGCTCCAGGCTGGTTTGCTTGTCTTTTCAAGTGGAAATTACCCACCTCAGAAGATTCTGCATGGGGATCAGGATTCCACAGATGGTCTCATGTACAGAATACTCTTAATAAAAACCAAAAACTTTGTTTCCTACCAGATCAAAATAAAGCCAATTGTGTTTTTTTTGTTGTTGTTGTTGTTTTTTTTTTTAATAGACATAATCTATTCAGTGTTCTTCCTTAGAATAGCCATTTTTGCAGTGCAAACGGCATTTTTCAAATTTTTATTTTGGCTCATAAGAATATCAGATATTTGTTCAGGCAGCTGTCAAAGAACAGAATGTATTTTTGTTGTTGTTCATTTCCCAGTAACACAGAGAAACTTAACCATCAGCTAATATTAAATTTAAACATTAAATATCTGCTAATATTAAGGTACAAGGAGCTCTGGTAGTGTAGTGGGTACAATTGGGCTGCTAACATCAAGGTCAGCAGTTTGAAACTTCCATTGGTTTTGCAGTAGAAAGATGAGGCTTTCTGCTCCCATAAAAATTTACAGAAACCCCACATAGGGTCGCTATGAGTTGGAACCGACTCCACAACACACCACGACTACCACCACCACCAATATTTACGTACACCTGCCCCAAGCCATGGTATTTTCAATAATCTCATATGCCTGTGAAAGTTGGACAATGCATAAAGAAGGCCATAGAAGAATTGGTGCATTTGAGTTATGGTATTGGAGGAGAATATTGAAAGTACCATGGACTACTGGAAGAATAAACCAATCTGTGTTGGAAGAAGTACAGCCAGAGGGATCTTAGAAGCCAGGATGGTGAGACTTGATCTGTCATACTTCGGCCATGTTATCAGGAGGGAGCAGTCCTTGGAGAAGGACAACATGCTTAACAAAGTGGAGGGACAGTGTTAAGAGGAAGACCCCTAATGAGATGGATCAGCACAGTGGCAGCAGCAATGCGCTCAAGTGTGTCAAAGACGGTGAGGTTGGTGCAGGACCCGGCACTGCTTAGTTCTGTTGTGCATAAGGTTGCTATGAGTCAGTATGGACTCGATGGCGACTGGCAACGTAACAACCATATTGAATTTGGGAGCATGGTGACTCTGTAGGATAAACACTGATCTGTGAACTACAGGGTTGGCAGTTCAAGCCCACCAGCTGCTCCATGGGAGAAAGATGAGGCTTGCTGCTCCCATAGACATTTACAGCCTAGGAAACCCTATACAGGGTTACTGTACATTAGAACCTACTCATTGGCGCATAACAACAACAACAAAACAGTAACAATATAAACTTAAGACAATGAATAAGGAACAGTGAAGGAAACTTGATGCCTCTGAATTAGAATGCTGGTGAAAAATATCGAATATGCCATGGGCTACCAGAAGAACAAACCAGTCTGACTTGGAAGCCAGGATGCCTCTTAGAAACAAGGATGATATCTATCCGTAAGTAGCAGTCCCTGGAGAAGGACATCATGTTTGGTAAACAAAACAAAGACCCTCAACCAGAGGGACTGGACCAGTGGCTGCAACAATGGGCAAAGGTATAGCGATGATTGTGACGAAGGAGAAAAGTCAGACCACATTTGTTCTGTTTTACAAAGGGTTGCTATGAGTCCGAACTGACTCAATGACACCTAATAACAACAAATACCAACTTCCTGTGCAAATAGAATACCTTTGATGTTAAGTGCCATCTGACTCATAGCAGCCCTATTTAGGGTTTCGGAGGCATAGCTAGTGGCATTGCTACAGTGCCACACCAGGACTCCATAAATATAATGTCGTTGTTAAGTGCTGTCAAGTTGATTCCAACTCATAGTGACCCATTATAGTGTTTCCGAGGAGCAGCTGGTAGATCTGAACCACTACTAGTTTATTTATTTATTTTTTAAACAAAAGAAGAAAATGTGCCTCAAATGTCTCTTTTCAACCCAGTCAAGTAATTGTTGCAAAGTGCCGCCAAATCTGTTTCAACTCATAGCGACCCTATATAGGGTTTCCAAGGCTATGTATTTTTGCAGGAACAAACAGAAAGCCTCATCTTTCTTCTGCACATCAGCTGGTGGGCTTGAACCATCAACCTTGTGATTTGCAGTACAATGCTTATCATATAGAGCCACCGCACTCTCCAATCAAATAATAAGTATTTACTATTTAGATTCCACAAAAAGGATGTTGTTTTCAGTGCATTAGTTTCAAGAATTTTATTCAATTCTTTAAGCCCTAAATACCATAAAACAAAAATAATTTTAGAATGGTTTTCTTACTAGTCAAAACTACTTCTCCAAAATTTGAAATTTTTCATACTGATTTCCACTTCATTGGGTCACAGACGCTCCAAAGGGAGCAGCAGCAGCCGTCACAATAGAGATTTGTGTACACTAGAGTCTCAGTTGGGACACAGATCTCACTTTGAGAATCTGGCATTTTGCCTAAGAATTGGAGGTTTGAGCAAATAAGATAAGTATACGATTGGCAGTGTGCATCTGACAGCTAGTGTAATTATTGCAGGCATGTTAAATCTTTCCGAAGATGCTCAGCAGCCCTCCCACGTTTTGGGTATGCTATTGTTCTTGGATGTTATCAAGTCGATTTCAACTCATGGGAACCCCATGAGTTACAGAGAAGTGTCCTATAAGGATTCCTTGACTACCCTTTTTACAGTAGCAGATTGTCAGACCTCACTCCCACAGAACTGCTGGGTTCAAACCGCCGACCTTCCAGTTAGCAGCTGACAGCTTAACTATTGAGCTACCAGGATGGCCACTGAGTCCATTCGGACTCATAGCAACCCTATAGGACAGAAGAGAATTGCTCCACAGGTGTCCTAGACTATAAATCTTTACTGGAGTCCTGGTGTGGTACTGTAGGATAAGCACTGAGCTGCAAGGTTGGTGGTTCAAACTCACCAGTTGCTTCTCGGCAACCCTATATAGTCAGAACCAACTCGGCGACGTTTAAAATCAACAAATCTAGACTAAAATTGACTGCCTAATCTTTCTTCCATGGAGCAGCTGGTGGTTTGAACCGCTGTCCTTTCTGTTAGCATCCCAACATTTAACCCACGGTGTCACCAGGGCTACTTAATTTTGAGGATAAATGAACTCTCTGTCATTGAGTGGATTCAAACTCATAATTACCCTATGCAGAGTTTCTGAGACTGTACATCTTTATGGGAGGAGAAAGCCTCATCTTTCCCCTCAGAGCAACTGGTTAACAGTCCTTGTGGGTAACAGTGTTGTGCTTATCCTGCATTGCTATCAAATAATTACATGCTCACTTCTCCTGACATAGTCTGCCATAGCCAAAGTTTTACCCACTCAAGCCCTTTCTCTTCTATCAACTATAGAACGACTTTTGTTGTCGCTTGACTTATAAACCATCATTGCCCTCCAAGGTGGAGAGTATATGGCAAGGATTCTTTTCATTAATTTTTTTTTCCTGCTAATAATAAGGCCATTTATTAAGTAGTCTGGGGAGGGGAGAATAGGTATTGAATTGTAAAGACGGAATTTGAAAAGGATCCAAATTGTTCTGAATAAGAAGGGTTGGGAGATGCAGGCCCCAGAGAAGGATCAAGTAGCTAGGCTCTGGAACATTTTGTCTCTCTCTGTCCAATAAATAGTCACTAGCTACATGAGGCTATGGAGCACTTGAAACGTGGCTGGATTTTGAAGACTTAGTGTAACATAAATCCAACAAAACAATGTAAAATA